>NC_053438.1:59751387-59911323 GCF_007990345.1 Gossypium hirsutum | reverse complement strand
ACAACACGGGAATGATGTACCCTGGACAATGAGGATCCAACGAAACATGCTGGGATTCAATTGAAAAGGATTTTCAGAATGTTAGTAATAATGTCATAAAGAACTTGCAAGTAAAGATGTTCGAGGATAGCCTTGCTCTGTTTCATGTTAACAATTGATTCTGAGAGCTCTTGTAGTTTATAAGCCTTCAGAGTAATGCTAACATCAACCTTCTATTGTGTCCTTAGATATAATAGATTTTTGTAAGAATTGCATTCGCTCTTTATCATTAAATGAATATCAATGAAGATGCATTTGTCACGATTTTCGCATTATCACTAATTCATAATCATTTCTCATTTCATAGCCTATCCTTACATTTGCCTCATTGCCATGACATAACATTTGTTTGTTGTTTCCAATACTTGGATGTCCCCCGATAGCTTCCTTTTCCATTCAACTTCAGGTGCTCAGATATTGACGACATGAATAAGCCCGTTACGAATCTTGAAATTGATTTTGAGAAGGCTGTTTGCTTAGGAGAATTTGAAGCCGAAGAAAATGCTGAAGATTATGTCTCGTCTCCTGAATTGTTAAGAATGGTGGAACAAGAGGATAAACAGGTTCTGCCTCATGAAGAATCTGTAGAAACAATAAATTTGGGCACTGAAGAGAGGAAACAAGAAGTGAAGATTGGGACTTCTATTTCAGAAAGTACCAGGCGTAGTTTGATCACTTTACTCCGCGAATACAAAGATGTTTTCGCGTGGTCATACCAGGACATGCCAGGGCTAGATGAAGATTTAGTGGTCCATAAGCTCCCATTAAAGCCAGAATGCAAGCCCATCCAGCAAAAATTAAGACGGATGAGGCCCGAAATGCTGTTGAAAATAAAAGAGGAAGTCAAGAAGCAATTGACGCTGGCTTCCTACAAGCCTCCAAATATCCAGAATGGGTGGCTAACATAGTCCCGGTACCAAAGAAAGATGGAAAAGTACGAATGTGCGTGGATTACCGTGACCTAAATCGAGCAAGCCCAAAAGATAATTTTCCCTTGCCACATATTGACACGTTGGTGGACAACACAGCAAAACATTCATTGTTTTCTTTCATGGATGGATTCTCGGGGTATAATCAGATCAAGATGGCTTCTGAGGATATGGAGAAAACTACCTTCATAACAATGTGGGAACGTTCTGCTACAAGGTGATGCCATTCGGGTTAAAGAATGCTGGGGCAACATATCAGAGGCTATGGTGACGTTATTCCATGACATGATGCATAAAGAAATAGAGGTCTACGTCGACGATATGATTGCTAAATCTCGAGGAGAAGAAGAGCATGTAATGAACCTCAAGAAGTTGTTCGAAAGGCTGAGAAAGTTTCAGCTAAAGCTTAATCCAGCCAAATGTACATTCGGGGCTACCTCGGGAAAGTTGCTAGGCTTCATTGTCAGCGAAAGAGGTATCGAAGTTGATCCAGATAAAGTAAAAGCCATCCAAGAATTACCATCTCCGCGCACGCAAAAGGAAGTTAGAGGATTTTTAGGGAGATTAAATTACATCGCCCGATTTATCGCTCAACTTACCAACCAATGCGACCCAATCTTTCGGCTTCTTCGAAAACATAACCCGGGAGAATGGAACGAGGAATGCCAAGTGACCTTTGATAAGATAAAACAATATTTGTCCAGTCCTCCAGTGCTAGTACCGCCAACTCCGGGAAGACCATTAATTTTGTATCTGACAGTGTTCGAAAGTTCAATGGGTTGCGTACTGGGACAACATGACGAGTCAGGAAAGAAAGAAAAGGCGATCTACTACCTCAGCAAAAAGTTCACTGAATATGAGGCAAAATATTCGTCCGTTGAGAAATATTGTTGCGCTCTGGTTTGGGTAGCTCGGAGACTCAGACAATATATGTTGTATCACACGACATGGCTAATTTCAAAGCTGGACCCAATAAAATACATGATGGAATCGCCGGCACTATCAGGAAGAATGGCACGATGGCAGCTCCTCCTTTCGGAATATGACATTGCCTATGTAAGTCAGAAGTCAATAAAAGGGAGCGCAATAGCTGACTTCTTAGCAACTCGAACGACAGAGGAATATGAGCCTTTAAGATTCGATTTCCCAGACGAAGACTTAATGTGCATCACAAAAATAGAATCCGAGTCATCAAAAGAGAAGTCATGGAAGATGTGCTTTGATGGTGTGTCAAATGCTTTAGGGCATGGAATTGGAGCAATCCTGGTATCACCAGACGGGAATCATTATCCGTTCACTGCAAGAATGAACTTCTTCTGTACCAATAATATCGCAGAATATGAGGCCTGTATCATGGGCTTCGTACAGCTATCGAACGAAACATCGAGATCTTAGAGGTGTACGGGGACTCAGCCCTAGTGATTTACCAAATCCGTGGAGAATGGGAAGTGAGGGACTCAAAATTGATTAAGTATAGCGATTTAGTGGCTGGATTGATCAAGGAATTCAAAGAAATAACTTTTCATTACTTCCCACGAGAAGAGAACCAACTGGCTGATGCCCTAGCCACTTTGGCTTCAATGTTCAAAGCAAGTAGAGAAGCAGAAATAATGCCCCTCAAATGAGCATATACGAGGTCCCTGCACACTGTTGTAGTATTGAGAAAGAAGTAGACGGACGGCCTTGGTTCCATGATATCTTAGAATATATCAAGAATCAAAGGTATCCCGAACAAGCGAATGAGAACGATAAAAGAACAATTAGAAGAATGGTAGCGGGATTTGTTCTTGATGGGGATATCCTGTATAAAAGAGGAAAGGATCAGATGCTTTTGAGATGTGTGGATGATGTTGAAGCCAGAAAAATACTTGAAGAGGTCCATGAGGGAATTTGCGGAACACATGCCAATGGTTTCAATATGGCCAGAAAGATCATGAGACTCGGTTATTATTGGCTGACAATGGAAAGTGACTGCATCAATTTTGCCAGAAAATGCCACAAATGTCAAATCTACGGCGATAAAATTCATGTGGCCCCTTCACCCCTTCATGTCATGACTTCTCCGTGGCCTTTTTCTATGTGGGGCATGGATGTCATAGGGCCAATTTCTCCAAAAGCTTCAAATGGACATTGATTCATTTTTGTGGTTATCGATTACTTCACAAAATAGATTGAAGCCGCTTCATTTGCCAATGTGACGAAGACTGCAGTGTGCAAGTTTTTGAAAAAGGAAATCATTTGCCGATATGGTTTGCCTGAAAGAATCATCTCAGATAATGCCACGAATCTGAACAATAAGATGATGAAAGAAGTGTGCGAGCAGTTCCAAATAAAGCATCATAATTCCTCGCCCTATCGCCCAAAGATAAACGGGGCTGTTGAAGCAGCTAACAAGAACATTAAGAGGATCATTGGGAAAATGACTGAGACATATAAAGATTGGCACGAGAAACTTCCATTTGCTTTGTTTGCATATCGCACATCTGTGCGAACATCTACGGGAGCAACTCCTTTCTCTCTAGTCTATGGAATGGAAGCTGTGCTACCTATCGAGGTTGAGATCCCCTCTCTGCGAGTATTGATGGAATCAAAGTTAGAAGAAGCAGAATGGGTTCGAGCTCGATATGATCAGTTGAACCTCATTGAAGAAAAACGCCTAAGGGCAATTTGTCATGGGCAAATGTACCAAAAGAGAATGATCGCAGCCCATGACAAGAAGGTACGACCAAGAGAGTTCCATGAAGGAGAACTCGTTCTGAGAAAGATTCTCCCAATACAAAAAGACCTGCGAGGAAAATGGGCACCAAATTGGGAAGGACCATACGTTGTAAAAAAGGCATTCTCAGGAGGAGCTTTAATCCTTACCGAGATGGATGGGAAGGAGTTATCGAATCCGGTGAATTCAGATGCGGTGAAGAAATATTATGCTTAAGATGAAACCCGAAAAGGGCATCTTAAAAAAAGGATTAGGGCAAAAACCCGAAAAGGGCGTCTTGATTAGTACAAAAAGATTAGGATGAAAACCCGAGAGGGCGTCCTAATGAAACAAACCTGGCGGTCGAACGATAGGTCAAGTAGTGAGACTACAGTATTTGAAGCACTTCTGAAAGCTCGAAATTTTCTACGCAAGAAGCCATGCTCGAAAAGATTATTGATTGAGGAACGTGGAAAAGTTCATGTGTTGAATATCTAAAGCATTTATATCCGTTGAATACGACCTTTTCTTTCTTTTTGACATTTTTACTCTCATTGGTTAACTTTCTTTGTTTGCCACACTTGAAATAAAGGAATATGAGATATCCTTTGTGTCCCTACCTGACCATTTTCATGCATCTTATTATGTGTTTATTTAATGATAAATAGTGAAATGACATACTCTAAACAAAAGAAATGTCAAGCATTACCCGGATAAGAATTTGATAAGTGCAAGATCTTCAAAGCAAGAACAAAGTTTAACCAAGGGCAAAAAGGGTGATATCTGAGAAACGTCGATTACTCGTAAAGCTCGAAGACAGGTATGAGGCCTGAAGAGAAGGTCGAGAATCAAAGCAATGAACGCAGATCCTCAACAATCATGGCGAAAATGACATACGACCAATATGCTTAAGGAGCACTGCATAATCATGTAGGCATAAAGGCATTTAAGACAAACATGTGCATATCATGATGACATCATGCATGGCATATACAGGTAATCCAGTAAAGCAAGAAATCTTGAATGAGAGTCGCACTGAATCAAAGGAAAAGATATCCGAGTTCTACCAAAGAACTGGTTTTGGTATTTTGATGTTTAATATTCATGCTTTCCAAGGAAAATCAACTCATATTGCGAGAAATGAGTTGAGCCTCAAGACACGTTGAGGTATTTTTTAAATTTTTTAAAAAATCAACTCATATTGCGAGAAGTGAGTTGAGCCTCGGGGCACGCCGAGGTATTTTTAGTTTATGTTTTAAATTGACTCATATTGCGAGAGGTGAGTTAAGCCTTTTGATTTTTGTTTTTCAAAAATCAACTCATATTGCGAGAAATGAGTTGAGCCTCGGGGCACGCCGAGGTATTTTTAGTTTATGTTTTAAATTGACTCATATTGCGAGAGGTGAGTTAAGCATTTTAATTTTTGTTTTTCAAAATCAACTCATATTGCGAGAAATGAGTTGAGCCTTAAGACACGTTGAGGTATTTTTAAATTTTTTTAAAAAAATCAACTCATATTGCGAGAAGTGAGTTGAGCCTCGGGGCACGCCGAGGTATTTTTAGTTTATGTTTTAAATTGACTCATATTGCGAGAGGTGAGTTAAGCCTTTTAATTTTTGTTTTTCAAAAATCAACTTATATTGCAATAGGTGAGTTGAGCCTCGGCTCACATGCTGAGGTATTTTCAATTTATGTTTTTTTCAATCTATGCTTTTCAAAAATCAACTTATATTGCGAGAGGTGAGTTGAGCCTCAAGGCACGCTGAGGTATTTTCAATTTCTGCTTTACTAATTCTACTTTTCAAATCAACTCATATTGCAAGAGGTGAGTTGAGTCTCAGGCCACATGCTAAGGTCTTTTCAAATTCTGTTTTTAATTTTTGTTTTTTTAATTTCTGTGTTTCAAAAAAAATCAACTCATATTGCAAGAGGTGAGTTGAGCCTCAGGGCACGCTGAGATATTTTCAATTTCTACTTTTCAATTTCTGTTTTTCAAAAATCAACTCATATTGCGAGAGGTGAGTTGAGCCTTTTAATTTCTATTTTTCAAAAACCAACTCATATTGCGAGAGGTGAGTTGAGCCTTTTTCTATTTTTCAAAAAAATCAACTCATATTGCGAGAGGTGAGTTGAGCCTTTTGTAAATTCTGTTTCCAAAAATCAACTTATATTGCGAGAAGTGAGTTGAGCCTTGGCTCACGTGCTGAGCTATTTTCAATTTCTATTTTTAATGTCTAGTTTTAAAGAGTCAATTCATATTGCGAGAAATGAGTTGAGCTCAGGATCACATGCCGAGTAAAGAATAAAGATTGGATAATTGAACAAAATTTAGTGCTTTTAAGTCTTTGCACTATCCTTGTTTCACAATGATGAGCAAAGAGGGCAGTTGTAAGCACTAAATTTTTGTCCGACTAGAATTTGTGTTTAATTTTCAAAATTTCAAAAAAAAAATTTTAAAAATAAAAATTGCATTTTGACCCCTAAACTTTTCCTAAATTTCATTTTGACCCTTAAACTTTCTTTAAATTTCACTTAGACCCCTAAACTTTCATTAAATTTCATTTTAACCCTAAATTTTCTAAAAATTACATTTAGCCCTAGAAGTTTTGCTGCATTTGTGATTTGGTCCTTCAGACAGGTTACGTGATTTGGGGCACCCACTTCCCAGATTTTCAGGCCACAAACATGGGTGGCTGCTCCTTCTTCACCCACCACCTGCAAAAAGGAAGCAAATATCAACTATAAAATGAGTTTAAAACCCCAAAATCAAACCCCCATGAATCTCCAAAAAAAAAGTTTCAAAGAGAAAAAAAGCTTCAAAAATAAGAAAAAGGGGAGAGAAAAGAAAGGAAAGAGAAAGGTCCGGTGGAGTCGACGGTGGCAGCTCGAACGGCGGCGTGAAAGAAGCGACGGTGTGGGGGGCTCGGTTTTGAAGAAGAAGAAGAAGGAAGAAGAAGAAGAAGAAAGAAAGAAAGAGAGAAGAAGAAAGAAGAAAAAAAGAAAAAAATTTTTAACAGTCGGGTCAAACCGACCCGAACCGGGTATAACCCGACCCGATCCGGCAACCCAACCCGACCCAGCAAGCCCATTAGCCAAGCCTAAAGTAGCCCAACAAAAAAAAGAAAAAACAAAGCAAAAAAAGAAGGGAAAGAAAAAAAAAAGAGGGCAGGCCAACAATAGGCCCAATTCCAGCAGCCCAACAAGCAGCCAACAGGCCACCAGCTAGCAGGCCCGCGCAGGCCAGCCCAACAAGGCAGCCCAGCAGAAAAAAAAAGGAAGAAAAAGAAGAAAAAGAAAAAAAGAAAAAAGGAAAAAGAAAAAAGAAAAAAAGGAAGAAAAAGGGGGTTCAATTTTAGCAACCCGTTCGGCGAAGCTCGTGTTTTAGATTTTTCGGTAATTTTATTTATTTCTCTTTAATTTAATGCTCGTATTTTTATGTTATTTCGTTTTAATATTATTAGCATTTTATGCATTTTATATATTTTTATATTTTTGTATTTATATTTACAATTTAATTAAATTTTAATTTTACTTTATTTTAAATAATTTTAATAAATAAGGCAACGAATCGGTTTAGCATCGAGTCACCGAATTCATCGCTATGTTGGGTGGATATCGATAGCTCGCGTTAAAATCGATACGCCCTTTTTAAAATAAAAAATATTAAAAAAAAGTCTCATATTTACAAAAAAAAATTTCTATTTTTCAAAATTTTTTGTGCCTTCAAAAATTTTTCTCGTGTTTCAAAAAAAAATATATTCGTGTTTTTAAAAATAAGACAATGAATCGATTTGACACTAATTCGTTGATTTCATTGCTATGTTGAGTGAATATCACCGATTCGTGTTAGATACGATACGTGTTTAATAAAAAATCAAAAATTTTGTGTAAAAAAATCCAGTGTTTTCAAAAAAAATCCATTTTCCAAAATTTTTAGTGTCTTCTAAAAATTTTTGTGTTTCAAATATTTTCGTTTTCAAAAATTTCCATGTTTCAAAAATTTTCGTGTTTTCAAAATTTTTCGTATTTCAAAAATCCTCTTGTTTTCAAAAATTTCGGTGTTTTGAAAATTTTCATGTTTTCAAAAAAAAATATCGTGTTTCATAAATTTTGGTTTTAAAAAAAATATTATGTCTTAAAATTCTCGTGTTTTCAAAACAAGAAATTCTCGTGTTTCAATCGGATCACGATTAAATATTAAATTGAACTCGTATTTTGAAAATTAAGATAACACGCGTTTAACAAGATACCAATTTTGGGCGTCGCGAGGGTGCTAATACCTTCCTTGCGTGTAACCGACTCCCGAACTCGAATTTTCTCTGGATTCTTACGTAGACCTAAAATTACCTCTTTTTTAGAAAATTTAAAAATAAAATTTTCTTCTAAAAAGAGAATTTATTAGGTGTCCGATCACACCTAAAAAAAAAAAGATCGGTGGCGACTCCTTTTTTAAATAAAATCGAGATTCAGTTTTCAAATTTTCAATAATTACTTCGACTAGCGCCTGTGCCGAAATTTTTAGGTCGCTACAACATATTTCACGTGTAATGCAGATGAGTTAAAACTAGTTTATGTAAAAGTGAGTTCAATAACTAAATCAACAAACATCTCAATACCACAAAACAAAGACAAAGAATAAAAGTAAAGTCACAATTGTATTCAATGTCTTGTCTCATTCTTTTTAATGCTACTCAACTTCCACATAACATCTTTTTACTTATAACCGCAATCTTTATTGAAATTTTTAGTACAATTATAGTTATTTTATGTAAGCAAGCCTATTAATTATAATTTTACATGAAAAATCTAGTAATCATATTTTGCTAAATGAAAATGATTAAGTTCCTTAATTAAATATTCTACCATCATAAACTTAAATATTAATTACTTGAATCTAATAACTCATGATAAATTAATTAATTTGATTTGATACTCATACCAATTAATTGAACTTGTTAGAATTATAAATTTCATAATTAATCATGTGAAGGAATATAAATCTAAATATGCATAAAAATAATAATGCATGCATTAATTTTATCAATTTGATTCTCACTTTCTTTATTTGTTCGAAATTCAGGATATAAATTTTACTGTAAGTACCTCTCCATAACAGCCTATTATATAAGATTATTATAAAAAGAGTTACTGTATAATTAATCCTCAGATAGATGAATCTGATTTAGATAACCGACCAAGTTAATCATAGTGCATGTATAGCACAGCTGTCTAATATGGAGGGGAAAATTAAATGGGAAGGAAACACATAGCGAATGGCCATTGGAAATGGAATGAATTATTGAGGAAAGCTATGATGAAGGTGATGAATAAAATGATGGTTATAAAACAACTACGACCGACGTGACTATGATGTGGTAGTGCTCTATGATTGACGTAATGTCGAAAATTTTAGCCTATTCTATGGCTAAGTGAGGAACATCTGAATCAGCATGCATCTAAATCTCATTAATACAAACAAGGAATCATGTATCACATATTTGCTGTTTTTTCTCTTCATTGTATATGCCCAGGTTACATGGGATTCTCAACTTATGGATATTTTTGCAGTTCTACATTCAATCAAGGTAATATCAATATGGGTTTTTGTTTTTTAATTAAATTGAAAGTTGATAATATCCATTAGCAAAGTATCTCATCCATGTGAAGTGCCAAAACCCTGCAGATTTTGTTCCTTGTATCATTGTTTTTTTTTTTCCAACTTCGCTGTTGATTCCCTGCAAAGAATTTCAAGCAAATATAAAATCTGATTCTGTGCAGATGCCAACGCAAAAATCTATATTTATGTGTATATATAAGGAGTATAGATATCCGAAGTTAGCTGAAAACAAAGATGTAAGACAAAGAAATTCCAATTTAACAGCACTGCATCCTGATTCCTTCCTGTCAGATAGGGGGAAAAAAGCAACACTTAAACTCTTTGATTAACAGGGGAGGATCCAGGGATTTGCAACTATGTTACAAGTTAAAGTGTTTGCAGATTCATGGGCAAAAACAGCAATATTGGCCCCACGTTTTGTCATTTACAACTAGGGGAGTTTAGTTTTTTTCTTCTTTTTTTTTTTAAAAAAAAGGAGAGAGAGAGATTCGAGTTCAACAAGGAGAAATTCCAGTTTCTCCTGGAAATTCTGATTCTTATTATTTTAGGTTACATCAACAATGCACATTGAGATTCTCTGTTTCTCTGCTAAACTTACAAGGCAATTTGTTCAAAGAACCAAAAAGGAAGGGAAAAAAATTGAAGAGTGTATATTTTTACCCTTAAAATTACCATCCCCAACTTGGAAATGAACAAAATATCACTCAACTCTTTTCAGTGGCATTTCTATTGGTGGACAGCAACCTACTGAACATTTTTTTGGGTCCTGTAGGTAGAGCACAGAAACCTTTAAACTTGGAAGGCCTTCCCATTCCATCAGGGTTCATATCATTTTCGTCCAAATCATCATCTTCGGCAAGCTTCATCCTTAATGTTGAGATTCTGGACTTTGGTGATCTAAGGCCTGAGACAGTACTCCATTGGTCATGTCCTGGAATGCTAGTAGTAGTGCTTAAAGCCCTTGGAGGCTTTGATGGATTAATGTTATGAGAGGCTAAAAGTGCCTTAATGTTGCTAGGGAGGTCAGTCCCTTTGCCCCCGGTCGTCGCAGCTCGAGCTTGCTCGAAGAACAGAACTTGTACCACTACTCTAAGCGGAAGTTTTTCATTTTGTGCAGCATGCATGCAGGCCTCAACAGAGAGCTTTTTGCAGTCTAGAACGCGGCACAGTTTTTTCCTTTCACTCTTGTTTAGGTCAGGGTGTGCCTGGATATTCAAAAAACAAGAACTAGGCTTATCTGCACCTTCATGTGAGCACTAATAGCATTATTTAATGCTAATGTTATTCAATGATATGATTGCAATTATGCCTAGGATTTCCCTCCATGTTGAAAGTCAAGGAAAGACAACTCTGTAAATGTCAACAAAGGGAGTATTTGAATTGCGGTCACATTTTAGTCAGCAGAATGTAAAATCATTTATGCTACATTCGTTAGGTCAGCTGTATCCTAACTGCACCTAAATCAAGAACATGGAAAAGGTTACTAAGTCAATAGAGTTGGTTTAGTTTAGTTATCTTCTGAAAGTGGGGATCCACAACCTAAATGGTAATGTAGCAATATTGTTAGAATTCAACACAAGTTTGAAATATGGCAAACTAATACTGATGACAGCATGAAATCAGTTTTATTTTCTTTCTTTTTTTTGTTGTTACCTTGAGATAAATGTCAATGGCTCTGTAAAGCTCGTCATGGTCGAGCCTGGAGAAATCGGGGATTGTCTCAGCTACTGCAATGAATTTTGATAGAGGTAAATTTATGTCCTTGGCAATCTGTCGCAGATACCCATCTACAATTTTGGCTACTTTCAGTTTGGAACTGTGTGATGCTGAAGAAGATCTCCTACTTTCCTGAAGCTTAAAATCGATGTTCTCGGCTGAACGAGATCGTCTTCTCCTTTCAGTCCCCAGCTTCGATCTTGGAGGGCTAGTTGGTGGACTCTGTCCTTGTAACATGAATTGCTCCAAAATTATAAGGACTATGTCTACATCATAGAGGGTATTGCTTGAGCTTGATAAGGAGGGTATTAACAAATCACCGACTCTTGCTTCCTCTACCTGAAGTGCCACCCTTCGAGCCAATTCCATTTTTGAAGAAGATGAAACATTAAGAATGTTGGCTGCTTTCAAGAGTTTAAGTAGAAAACTGCACGAAACAGCGCCTTTCTCCGATGGGAGCAAACTCACTATTGATTCCAACAGCAGCCTAGACTTTGAAGTAACCTCACTAGCTGAGTCCGAATCCGAGTTGGACCCTGCTGGTTCTCTGTTAGCTTTTATTCTTCTTGAAATATTAGGTAGCCATCTAGATGCATAGATTTGCAATGCTTCGCCAATGAGATTAGAGGGTATTTTGCCATCAGATTTAATTGCAATCATGGTTCTCCAGTAAAGGTCAATACCCAACTCAGCAATGTCCTCAGCCCACCAACCTTTGGCTGCTGGTCGTTGCCGCTGGCCCTCTACGCCATTACATGATACATCATCTCGGACCCTTCTCGAATGACTATGTGACAAGCTCACCTTGAAAGGGTGTGTGGAAGCTTTCGAAGCAATGGCTTCGATACATCTGCTCGTAATCCGAAGGTCTTCAGACCATAAAGGAAAGGCTTTGGTGGTGTGAAGAGTCACAATAGAGTCCCTCCAACCATGTAAGATGCAGGAATTGAAGAAAACTTCGAGCTTGTAAACTAAATTCCCCTTCTCCACATCTTCGGTCATCTGCAAGTATTCAGCCGCACATCGTGCAGCTACGATGTTATAGGCGCTGAAAGTGATTGTGATACCATAACAGAACTTAGCACAAAGCTCAAACGCCTCAGTTCCACCAGGGAAGTCGGGTAATTGGACTATCTGGTGCTGTAATGTTTCAGGGGATTCGGAACATATCCTCTGCAACCGCAAACACTTGGACAAGAGAGGAAACTGCATGTAGAATGAATTTGCAGATAATCAATATAAAAGAAAAACAACATAATTCAATTGAAACATGTATCAGTCTTAGATAACTTCACCTTGTGAAGTAGATATCTACTTCCTTTCACTTGGACTATAAGGTCACTAGTGACTTCAGAAGAGACAGACCTGCATCAACAAAACAAATTCATGGCAGCTTCCCTCAAATAAGGGAAAAGAAAACCATTTGGCTTCAATCGCTGAAAAGCCATACCTTACAGCCTCGTTAGTGTAGAAAGTGTCAGGCCGAGATCCTAGTTTCATAAACTTCATGACTGATTTTGCTTTTGTTTTATGGGTTGGGTTTTTTCTTCACCTAAAAGCAAACCATAACCAGAAAAGGAAAGAAAGAAGAGCTCAAACTCCAGAAAGTTTCAAAATCTTCTATATAGGAAGTAAAAACAAACGATTTTACTGGAGAGGAGAGGTTGTCCAAGAAGAAAGGATAAAAGGAATCAAAGCCCAGAAGATGAAATCATGGAAAAGACAGATACCCATCTGATTAGGATATATAAACAAGGAATCAAAACCATTGCAATCCCATCAATATTTAAGTATTCTAAAGCTCTCACCGACTCGATCAACCATAAAACAACTCTCTCTCTCTCTCACTGCCTTACTCTAAAGTAGAAACACTGTCTCACACACTCGAATATATAAATGTTCTTTTTCCGAGACAGCTACCTGAAATTTAACGCTTTTGATACTCTTCACAAACATCTCCCAATCATTCATCGGAAAATTCAACTTGAGTACATAGGGAAAAGAAAACTCTGTAATTTTTTTAAAAAATGTCTGAATATAGTAAGGCTTTTGTAATATCGAAAAAAATTGTATGGTTTCTCCAACTTTCAAGTGTAGAAGGCTATGAAAGGCAATCTGCGGTGTCTTGTGAGTGAGTTACTAACACATAAGACGAAGCCATGGCAGCGTGCAAAATGAGACAGGAAGAAGCCACGTGCTTAACCTGCGCCCACTAGTGCCCCTTCCCTCTCATCATTGATGTTTTCACCTGTACGCACACCCCTGGATTATTGTAGTCAAACTCTAGTTTATCTATACGCCACACCGTACGCCACTTAATTCTCGTTTACTATTTTATTTTTTAATAAAATCAAATATGATTTTAGAAAGAAAAAAAAGAGTTTCTGTCATTTAAATAATTATCTTCTAGCTTTACAAAATTTAAAAAAAAAAGAAAAGGAACAGAGTATCATGCATAGTTGCCTTTATGCTTTAAAGCCTTTTACAATCCTTATCGACGGCTTTGCACTTTGCATATTATATCTGGATGGATTAAATATAGCTTCTTCAAGGGATTCATTTATCAAATATTGAATCATATTTATTTTAGTAACAGGACATGAATGTGGGTTCAGTAAGAATGATGAGCATTTCATGGTTTCATAGGAAAATATGTGTTCTTCACTTCAACCAACCCACATCAAGCATGTTCTAAAGCTTTACCTACACTTTTCACTGCTCCATCCACTGCCATTTATCTCATCAAATACCAAAAATAAATACTATCCCTAAAATTAAAATATAAAATATTAGGATCGATCCCATAGAATTGGTCTGACAGTATTCGAATTTCTCACAATTAGGGTACTTCGTTTGCAGTCTTGATAAAATAAATTAAGGGAGATTAAAATAATACGAAATCAAATAAATAAAAATCGAAAAATAGTAAAACAGTAAATAAAAACTGGCTTTGAAATTAAATAAAGCAAACCCAATTTATGAATGTTTTAGCCTCGGGTACGAGTCGGTCTTAGTCCCAAAATTTATCACGGACTATGAATGTCTTCTCAGTCATTGGTAAGCAACTTATAGTGATCAAGAGCCTTAGCCATCAATTCTTCCTTAATTATAAATTAACTGTAAGAATCACCCTTATTGTTAACCCTTACTAAACGAATAAGCCCAAAACATGCTTCTACAATTTAATCTGTTGGTAATCTTGCGAACTAGAAGAACTTGACTCTAATTAATGATATCAACTGCATGAATCATTTAAATTAGATCACTTAATCCCATGATGTCACTCAACTGCACTCCGCATCGAACGATGTCAACTTTTTCCTTGTATTTTATTCCTAAATAAATTATTAAAGATAAAATTAAATATTTATCTAAATAAAATATAAGGGATAAAACCTAATCTTAATTTAACTCCTAATAAATATATTTACAAATAATATTTAAATAAAACTAAAATAATTTTATAGTTTAAAAAACTTTGTATGTCAAATTATTACTCTCATGTCCAAATCTTTCATGTGATTTCATGTGTTCACTTATTCTTTACATTTTGGACTCACGCTACGCTTAAATAAAAATTATGCAATAAGTATCAAAATTAATAGCAGCGTACCCAAAAGTTTATTAAAATATATTAATCCGATATAAAAATGAATGTATGTATTTATTTTTTTAAAATGTATACAATTTCATCAAAATCGAAGTTTCACACAATTTAAATTTTATGTGCATAATTGCATGAAATTAAAATTTATGTATCAAATTATGCATTAAACTACAAATCATATATAAATTTGATATTTAATCCTAAAATAAAAAACTTAAAAAGAAATGATATATGATGGGTAAAGAGAAGGATAATTTGTGAAGAAATGAGTGGCATTGGATACTGGTGAAGTGTATGTGGGTATAAATTGATGTCAAAATTCAAATCCTATGTGGAAAAGAAAAGGTTATCCAAAAATGGGTGTATTGATGGTCCTTGTCTGTGCTACCCAACGGGGTGGCCAACCGACAACTCCTCCACTTGTAGGACCCCACCACTCTTTCAATGGAAACCCTTTGGGATCCTCCAGGGTTGAATTTTGGTGCTTTCAACCTTGCCCCTTTCACCTCTTTTAACAACCCCAAATTTTGTTACCTCACGAATTGAGTTGCGGTAAAACTACCATAACAGTCCTTATATTATACTTTGGATTACATGTTGATCTCTTTATTAAAAAAATAGATAAATTATCTATCTACATTAGATGAAAGAACCAAATAGTTTCTTGAAGAAATTATTTAAAAATTATGAAAAAAAAATCAAAAATAAAAAATTTATGAAATTTGCATATACTATTAATTTTGCCTATTTTATTCTCTTTATCTTTTATACGGACCATTTAAGTATAGTTAAAAAAGTATTATAATATTTTTTTCTTTTCCCGCTTGAAGCAGACAAAAATTATTAAATTTCTTTTATTTTATTTACTAATTTTAATTCTCCAAATAACATATACATTATATATATATTAAAACTTATTTTTTCTCTAACTTTAATACTTTTTAATTTAATTATTATAGAAATGTGCAATGTTGATCGTTGACAGGTTGATGTGGGATCCTCCCTAATGCACCACTGTTCCGTTTGTTCTTTCAGGGATTTTACTTAGGGAAATCAAGGAACTTCAAGATTCTATCAAACTTCAAAGCAATAATAAACGAATTTGTCTTTCACAGAAGAATATACACTTTTTTCTCTGTACATTTTCGTGCTTGGAAATTCCAAAGTTCATACCAACAAAAACAATATCTACAGCAAATAACTATTGAGTTTGATATTTACATAACATACAAATTAAGCACAGAGAGATAAAAGATGGGCCCATAACAGTGAAATGCTCGGTCAGGGTTGCACCCGACACCCAAAATTAAGTTTAAGTCTAGTCATCAGAGAAATGCTGGCAACTTGGAAGGACTGGTGATGATATTTAAAGCTATTTGTCTGGTTTATTTGGTAATACTCTAGGAGTTGAGCAAAGGTTACAAGCTTGTGTGAAGTGATCGCTGTCTGTCTGTCATGTTATGTAAACTCCCTTTTTAGGGTTTGGAATTTCGTGTGCATATTAACAAAAGTAACTCACACGCACACCCTAACGACCATTTCTGCCAGATTGGTATGTTGATGTTGTAATCGAGACTCATGAATTGTAACCTTCAGCTCAGTCTTCTCACAGTGTGACCACCTCATCTGCCCCTGCTTTCCAACAAAAAGTCACTTTCAGCTTTTTCCCATGTGGGGTTTCTGTGTTTCTACTGAGTTGGCCCGACCCGAGTTAACCAAATTTTACACAAAGGGGAAGAAGGTCCTAACTCTCACACAAGTTGAAGTTCCACCTCCTGCCATTAGTTAGTTGGTCCAACCCCATTAATTTGACTTACTAATGTCTGATTTTTCTACTGGTGAACCTACAAATTTAAGGAGAAGTTATGAATAGATAATATAAGTTAAAAGTGAATAGTGATATTTGTATAGTTGTTTTAACATTTTTCCACCAAAAAAGTGAAAAGTGTACGATGACTAACTCAGAATACTTGTCTCTAATCATCAACATTAGGTGGGATTTATGGACAAAGTAAGAGGATTAGTTAATAAGTAAAGCCTTCACAGTAGCAGTTGGTAAATGATGGGTTTTAGGCTACTCTTTTAAGTCTTTTCTCTCAAGTAAACCACCATAACTTGAGATTCGCGTGCAACGCATGGCAATGCCAGGATTGAGTGTCATACCACAAACAGTGTCATGTTTTTTTTAATTATCTAAAACCAGAATTCAACAGTGTTGAGATTGAAATATTATTTTAAAAGGTATTAAACTCCTTACCACTTAACCTAGTAGCTAAAGACTGTTAACTTGGTCCCTAAAATTTTATGATTTTATCTTAACACAAATTCCAAACTAGTAAACTTCAGTAGCTTTACCTTATTAGTATTTACTGTGAAAGACTTGCAGCAGGGGAAAAAAGGGAATGTAGTAGATTTTGTTGTTTTTGGATGAGTGTGAATGATTAATAGTAATCCAATCATCAATATGACCCCAATTTGATGAATGTGTTGGTATAATAACACCCGGTTATACCTTTTCACTATTTGGAGGGCCTAAAATTCAAGATTTTGTATTTTAGGGTAGAAAAAAAAGAAGATGATTTCATCCAGCTAAGAAATGCATGTCAAATCTAAAATTTGAGGCTTACCGCTGAGACAGCAAGACAAGACACAGTGTTGCCTTTGTTTGAATCTCCAGTTACTACCTCATCAGCTTCAAAAGTCTAAAGTTTTACACCAGACTTCAAAAGTTGACAGCACCAAAGTTAAATAAAAAAAAAAGCAAGTAGGGTGCCAGCTATGTAGGTTGATAATATGCTCCAAATACATGCAATTTTGCATGTTGGGGAGTGTGTGATCAACAAATACGTCTCATTCACTTTAGCTTTGCAATCAATCATTGCATCGTTGATTTGTGTAGTCAGAAAATAGGGTGTAGAAGTTAGGATACAAATGGTTACATTTTCAACATCTTAGACATTAATAAAAACACGAGGGATTTCACAATGATAAAAAGCATTACTTCAATTAATTTATGTTTAATTTGAATAAGCTCTCAATTTTCTCTTAAAAAAAGTATATAGGCAATGAGTATGTTAAATCGATATCATTTTGGAGCGTCGTTTCTGCTATTTAATTATAAATGTTGTACTGATTTTTTTCCTTAAAAAAAAGCAAGTTTTAATCATTGGCACTACACAAAAACATGCTTTTAGCGGCGTTTTAATATAAAACGCCTCTAAAGATCGATCATTAGCGGCGCTGACTAGAAAACGCCGCTGAAAATAAGCATTAGCGGCGCTCTCAAAAGCGCCGCAAAAAATTAAGCCAAACGACGCCGTTTTCTGAGCTTTCGAGGGGTTTAGCGGCGTTTTCAATAAAGCGCCGCTAATTCTGAGGGATTTAGCGGCATTTTTATGAAAGCGCCGTAAAAAAATTCAACCCAACGACGCCATTTACTGAGCTTTCAGGGGTTTAGCGGCGTTTTTTATCAAGCGCCGCAAAAAAACTAAGTCCAACGACGCCGTTTTCTGAGCTTTCGGGGGGTTTAGCGGAGTTTTCAACAATACGCCGCTAATGCTGGGGATTTAGCGGCGTTTTTATGAAAGCGCCGCAAAAAAATTAAAACCCAACGACGCCGTTTTCTTAGCTTTCAGGGGTTTAGTGGCGTTTTTAATAAAGCGCCGCTAATGCTAAGGGCTTTAGCGGCGTTTTTGATCAAGCGCCACAAAAAAACTAAGCCCAACGACACCGTTTTCTGAGCTTTCGGGGGGGTTTAGCGGCGTTTTCAACAATACGCCGCAAAAAAAATTAAACCCAACGACCCGTTTTCTTAGCTTTCGGGGGTTTAGCGGTGTTTTTAATAAAGCGGCGCAAAAAAAACTAAGCCCAATGACGCCATTTTCTGAGCTTTCGGGGGGTTTAGCGGCGTTTTCAATAATGTGCCGCTAATGCTGGGGCTTTAGCGGTGTTTTTATGAAAGCGCCGCAAAAAAATTAAACCCAACGATGCCGTTTTCTGAGCTTTCGGGGAGTTTAGCGGTGTTTTCAATAAAGCGCCGCTAATGCTGAGGCCTTTAGCGGCGTTGTTGAGAAAGCGCCGCAAAAAAATTTAAGCCCAACGATGCTGTTTTCTGAGCTTTCGGGGGTTTAGCGGTGTTTTCAATAAAGCGCCGCTAATGCTCAGGGATTTAAATTTATTTAAAATATTTTTAAAATTTTTTGGATACATTACTGATTTTTTAGTTTATATATTAAATAATTTATTATATAATCGTAAAAGATGTAGTATTAATTTTAAAATATTAAATTAATTATCATTATAGTATATGGTTTAGAGTTTAATGAGTAGGCTAGGGTATGGATTTGGGGTTTGGGGATTAAGGTTTAGGGTTTTGTGGTTTAAGGGTTAGGTGTTATGCTTTAAGGGTTAGGGGGATTTAAGGGTTAGGGGTTATGCTTTAAGGGGTTATGGGGATAGATTTAGGGTTTGGTTTTTATGGTTTAGGGTTTAAGGGTTATATTTTAGGGTTTATGGTTTAAGATTTAAGAGTTATAATTTAAGGTTTATGAATTATGGGTTTAGTGATTATGTTTTACGATTTAGGGTTTAAGTGTCGGGGTTTAAAGTTTAGGAGTAACTGGGATTAGTGTTTAGAGTGTATGATTTTGGGGTTTTGATTAATTAGTGTTTTTTAATGAAACGTTTTTCACCCTTACTAATTGTAGGGTTCTTACAATGTCATATGTTCGTGCTCTTGTTTGAAGACAGGCGCAGACACTAATACTAGTGGAACTAAAATCAAGATCAGTTAAGGGAATAGAATTATATATATATCGATCCTTTCTATTAACCAATATTCATGAACTTCTGTTTCGGATTGTTTTGATCCTTCTAATTTTTTCGATTCTATTGTAACATCATAAGCTTTGCCTTCTTAATTTAATACAAAAAACTACATAATATTCTTCAGCAGGAAGACATATATCTAGCTCGAGTTTTGATATTATTTAAAATTATTTTCATGTACACAATTATAATTAAAATTTTACATATTAAATATATAGCGTGGAATAGAACAAATTTAATTTAAATTTAATTTAAAACTTTCAAATATAAAAACAAATTTCATACTAAAGGAATTATGTTTTCATAAAAACGGTGCCGTTCAATAGGCTTATTTAGTGGCGTTTTTAGGGAAATGTTGCAATATGTGGACCTATAACGGCTCAATACAGAAAACGCCGCAAAAAGATAAGATATTTTAATGAAAACGGCGCCGTGTTTATCAAAACGCTGTGTTTTGTGTGTTTTCAGCGACGTTTTTAGTTAAACGCCGCAAACATTTATTGCGGAGAGTAAAACGCCGTCGTTTTGCTCTCCTACATTTTCTCCCTTGTTCTGATTCTATTTTTATCTAAACGGCGCCGTGTTAATGGATTCATTAGTGGCGTTTTTTGTAAAACGCCGTAAATGGTAGTGCTTTATCAGCGCTACGTTACAGTCGCCGTTAAACATTATCTTCTATTAACCCAAACGCGGCCGTTTTGGAGGTTCTCTAGTGGCGTTTTGGATTAAACGCCGCAATAGGTAGGAATTTAGCGGCGTTTCTAATAAACGCCACAATAGTTTATTTCTATTACTAAAACGTCGTCATTTTTCTGTCTTCCATTTTCCCTTACCCTGAATCTATTTTCAGCAAAACGGCACCGTGTTGATAGCTTCTTTAGTGGCGTTTTTGGTGAAACGCCGTAAATGTTCAAGATTTAGAGGCGCAATGTCAAAAACGTTGTAAATCCTTGTGTTGTATTAATGCAAACGTCACCGTTTTTTGTGGGTTTTTAGTGGCATTTGTTGTTAAACGCCGCAATTGCCATGGATTTAGCGGCGCGTCTAGTTAAACGCCGCAAGGGTTTATTTCATTTAGCAAAACGTCGTTGTTTTGCTCCCCTCCATTTTCCTCTTACTCTGATTTTTATTTCCCCCTTCTTCCCCAGCAGACTTTCGACATTCATTTCCCCAGCAGCCCTAATTAGTTCCCCAAACTTTAAGATTTTTAGAGAATTCCCCCTGAAATCCCTAAGTTCACCTGAAAATCGGCAGCCCAACGAGTTTCCCGAAATCGGCAGCCTTGAAATCGGCAGCTTAGAGGTTTGTTCTCTTACCGACGGTAGTTCAAGGGTTTTCATTTTTCACATATTTCAGCATTTTCATCTATATTCATTCGTGAAATGCAGTAGTTTTCACATATTTCAGTTTTCACATAATTCTTTTTTTTTTCGTAGAGTTTAATTTTTAAACATAAATTTCAGTTTTGATTCTACCTAGCCGACCGATGAGGGTCGTCGTATTTAGTTGAGAAATAGCCATTGAAGTGACAAGTAGCCATTGAAATAAGAAAATTCAAATTAGGGTTAAGAAAGTAAGAACATTTTTAGGTATTAATACGGTAAATTCAAATTAGGGTTAAGAAAGTAAGAACATTTTTAGGTATTAATACGGTAACCTTAACCATTTCGATCAGACAGTGAAAATGGTTTTAAGAGAAGAATTCTTCTCTGTAAACTTAGTACATTACTACCTTGTTTAATCATTTATTTCTTTTCTGTCGAAAATAGCTCAGGATGAGGGGTAGGTTATTGATGTTGAGATTCATTCTCAAAACCTATTGATTCACATCTATTAATGTTTGCTATGGCAGGGCTACTATACATACTATTACAAAAATCCAATAGTGGCAAGGAACGGAACACTACAGCACTGTTCAAAATTTGTAAGTTCAAATTACATTCTGAGCAAAGTAATATTTTTGGTATAAATCTTCTTTCAGCCTCTTTATTAGGCTGAACTTTGAGATTCAATCTTTTTTTTGATTCTTTTGCTTTTATTGTCTAGATTAATGATAACATTTGTTGTTGAAGTAACTTCTTTATATTGTGCATAAGTTATATTATTAGTCACTGCACATTTAATCATATGGACTTAACTCTTATTCAGAAATTTGATCAAGTTTAGTTCTTGTATTTTTAGAATTTTAAAATTGTAAACTAGTGTCAGTAAATTTATAAACTAAAAAGGTCTGACTTTTTGTGAATATTACATGGAAATAGCAAGATGATTTTTGAAAAATGTTTCTTTTGGGGCTCTGGTTTTGTATACATGTAATTGGTTTTGTTTGTTTTCCTTTAGCTTATGTTTCATTTTACTTATTTTACAATTGCCATGTACTTTTCTGACTTATGTTTTCTGTTATCATCCATCAACGATTGCTATATATGTTAAGCAAAATAGAAGCAAGATAATAAATTGTACCGGGATTGGATTAAAATTTTTTATTTTAAAATTATTCGAAATTTCGGAACTATACGTTACATTCAATAACAAATTAATCCACTTTCTTTTCACATTTCAGTTTCATTGATATCAAATATGCTTAATTGTTGTATACATATTATTCCATATAACAAGTAAATTATTTCGAAAATGAAGGTTATTTATGTCTAAATAATATAAACATTTGGTTAAAAGCCTGTATAGTTTGCAAATATTTATATGTTTTCCTCCAAAACAATTTTTTTTCCTTTAGTTGCTATTTTAATCACCGAAATTTAGTTTGTTTTGTTTTCTTTTATTTAATTTGAATCATGGAAAAAAAGTTCAAACTTTTAATTTATTTTTAAGTTTGATTTTAGATAACTTACAAAAATTTAGTTAAAACTTACATAACTTTAACATATTTTATTTAATTTGAATGACGGAATTCAAATCTATTTAATTAAAAGTTATTTAATTTACGTAATTAAATATTTTATTTAACTCAAAGTTATTTTTTATTTGTTTTAAAGTTAAAATTCACATAACATACATAAATTAAAGTTAAGATTTCTTAACTTTTGTAAATGGTATAACTTGCTTAATACAAAACTTATATAATATTAAGATCAAATTTCAAAACTTGCAAAATCTTACGATCAGATTTCATAATTTATGTATTTTATGTAACTTACATAATATATAACTTACATAGCTTAAGTAACAGTAATTTCAGATCTACTTTCACAACTTACATAGCTTTTAGCAGGACACTTCATAACTTATATAATATTAAGATAAAATTTCTAATTACATAACTTATATAATATTAAGATAAGTTATATAATATTAAGATAAAATTTCGTATTACATAACTTATTTCAAATCTAATTATATATATACAAGTTCATAATATATATAATACATAACTTAAATAACTCACATAATACATAATACACTATTTTATGTGTATTGCAGATAAAATGCCTAGAAGAAAAATTTCAAGGGGAAGCATTGTTCAAAATGATCCAAACTCGAGAGAAACAAATAGTACTGAACAACAGACAGTAATTGGATCTTCGAATGTTCTGATTACACCTGAGGATCCTACAGAAGTTCAAAGTAATTGTTCATTTAATTTACATACGTGTTGACTTATAATTGATTTATTTTTCAAATTCTTATATTATAATATACCATTTGCAGCTGAAAATGGTGGGACGCGCAGAGGTCGAGGACGTAAGCTACTTAGAGATTTATACGAGTTAGATCCAGTCGAGCGTGTCAAGGTATGCAGAAACAGTTTTGGTCAGCCTGTTGGATCAGAAGCTCGACTTTTAGCAGGATACATGGGCATTTTAGCACGAAATGCGAATATGTTGCCTATCAACTACGAGTCATGGCATCAAATGCCCGATAGCAACAAAAACCAAGCCATCGATAATATTAAGGTAACAAAATGTTAATGTCATCTGTAATGCTTGAGAAATAGTTTCATTTATATTTACTTTATTAACTTGTGTTTTTTGTAGGCGAGGTTTGCTTTAGAGGTCTCGGATGCTTATGTAAAAAAGGCATTGGGAAAAAGATGGAGAGACCATAAAAGTACTTTGAAGAAATGTTATTATAAGACAAACACAACGCTCGATGAGAAATTGCAAAATGTCCCACCGGGTATGCTGAGGTACCAATGGGAAGATGCGGTTAGATTTTGGCATTCGAAGAAAGACGAGGTATGACGTACTTCAAAACTATTGTAATTATTTTGGTTTATAGTATTTACTATTTACGTACTAAAAATTTCATAACGTAGGATCGTGAATGAGTTGGGAAAAGTAGCAGGCAGAAACAAAAATTCACTCACACAGCCGGGTCGAGAAGTTTTGCATGTGTAGCTGAGGTGGAGGTATTTTTAATTTTTTAATATATTCAAATATGTATAACTTTCTATTAAATAATATTTTTACTACTATATTGTAGGAACTATCGTCCGGTCAAAAATTTGGACGCCTTCAACTTTTTGAAATTACACATAGGAAGAAAGATGGATCTGCTATGACTCCTGAAGCTGGTGAAATTATGGTACGTTTACTTAATACGATTTGACTTTTTTAGTTATTTATAGTGTTTATTTTCTAATGGTTTAATTCATTGCTTGTAATGCGACTATTGTTATGTTGCTTTTGTTTTTTTAATGTATATTGTGTTCCTAACTATGTGATTTATTTATTAGGAAAAATTAAAGGATAAAAAGGCGGAGTATGAAGCGATTGCTTCTAGTGATAGTTCTGTTCATCTTGAAAACATTGATAACCGGATTATTACTGAAGTTTTGGGTCCTGAAAGGTATGGTCGGGTTCGATTTCAAGGATCTTTTGTTAGCCCAAACCAATATTTTGGATCCAGCTCGCAACAATACATGGTTTCAGGGAGTCAAGCTCAAGTTGAAGTTCAGAGGTTAAAAGACCATATGGCTCAGATGCAAGCGACCATAGTTGAGGTTCAAAGGAAATATGAAGAACTCCAGTTACTACTTAAAGCAGAGGCGGCAGCGAGGGAAGCAGAGGCTGCAGCGAGAGAAGCAGAGGCTGCAGCGAGAGAAGCAGCGAGAGAAGCAGAAGCTGCAGCTAGAGAAGCAGCGAGAGAAGTAGAGGTTCAAAAGAAATATGAAGAACTTTAGCTACAACTTAAAGCAGATACGGCATCGAGAGAAGCAGAGCAGAGCAAAAAGTACGACGAACTTCAACAGCAGCTTCAGAGTATGATGAAGATGTTCAGCAGTCGTAACTTCCGCCGTCATAATGTATTGCATAAACATTTTTGTAAAGAAAAGTATGAATTCACTTTTATTTATTGATATTAATATTATTTTATTCGTTTAATTTGAAATATTATATAAATTTATTGCTTTTGGCTGGTTTAGATCTGGTTGCTTTTGATTTGTTGTTACAGGGGGTTGAAAAAATAGAAAATTTTATTTTACAAAATTCCTAAAATTAGTGGCGTTTTTTATAAAAGCGCCGCTAAAAGTCATGTTCTATAGCAGCGTTTGTGAAACAAGCGCCGCGAAAGAACGTGATCTTTAGCGGCATTTTTATTTAAGCGCCGCTAAAGAACATGGGCTTTAGCGGCGTTTTTATTTAAGCGCCGCTAAAGAACATGACCTTTAGCGGCGTTTTTTTCTGTAAACGCCGCAAACGTTAGCGACGTTGTCGTTAGCGGCGCTTGTGGAAGCGCGGCTAAAGGCCTTAAAAAATGCCGCTAAAAACCTGTTCTGGTGTAGTGAGGATAGCCAAATCTTTAAATTTAATTAATTAAATTAAATGACTGTTCCTCCATAATAATAATCAATAAGGATAAAACTTTAATTTTGATTTAATCATACATAAAGACATCAATTTATTTTTATATTGGATAAATATAATTATTTATGTATGCAATATATAAACATAAAATGATGTTATATCAATAATTGTGTTAATAGTTTACAAGAATCGGGTCAAATAAAAAATTCATGTATAAAATTGCACAAAAGCAAAGTTGATGCATAATTTTGGCATTTATCCCTAAGTTTTTGTTCTAAATATTAAGTGGCCCTACCTATGTTCTTTACAGCAGTTGTTTTATAGTTGTGGATAATCAAAAAAGAATTAAAGCATTAAATTATAATAAATAAACTCGAAATAATTCTTTAAAAATAAGAACAAATAAGAAAAAGAAATAGGAAAATGGGAATGGAGCGAAAGAAAGACCAATTAATATGAAATATGTTATTTTATGAATACTATATTTATTATTAATTTTTATATTAGGTAACAATGTATTGTTAATGGCAGGATGATTTGAGTTGAGATGATGTTGGTTCAAGGTTCTATTGTAGGTTGATTTCTTGTTGGGATCGGTTTTCTCTGCCGGTCAAAAAAAAGCATGGAAAAAGTTTAAACAGTCAAAATTTTAAGCACCGTTTTGTCATTTTATTTTTCATAGGATAAATGTTAGCTATATAAGTATTTTGTTGAGAAAATAAGAGATGACTTTTTATATTTATGTCACGATGAGAGTGAAAAATCAAAGTGAAATAAAAGCTTTTATGAAATTAAAAATTACAAAAAGTAATTTCCAAACAATAAAAAAATTAAAGCATAATATTCAATTAAAATGTAACAACAATATTAACACATATTTTTATTAAGCTCAAAGTCATAAAATGTGTAAACCTAATTAATTTTGAATCAAAATGTTGTTGATTTTTTTTCACCCATACTAATTAATTCAACCTATACATAATTAACTAAAAATATAATATGTTTCTTTATTTATAAATTAAATAATAAATAATAATAACTAAAATATAAATAAACTAATTAATTTTTTTTGTACAATTTTTAAATAACCCTCCTAATGATTAAATTATTCCTATTGGTTTTTTGTATTATCTAAAATATCCCTATTAACTCTTATAATTCCCTAAGAGTTGATTTTATATGATATATATAGATTATTCATCATAGATTCATAGTATCTTTAAACATGGTTTATATCTAAATCTAATTTCTTTCTTTATATTAATTTTAGGGTGTTTTTATTTTTGTTATTTAAAATGAAATCCTTGTAATTTCGTCACTCAACTTGTACATGCCACATCCTGTTTTCACTTTCATTTTAGTCACCAGAAAAATACCTTTTTTTTAACAAAATAAAAAAATATCATTTTTTAAAAGTATTGATTGAGGTTAAAAAATTAAGGATTAAAGTGAAAAAGCAGTAGAAATTAAAATAATGTATTAATAAATTATCAAATTGTACTTGTTTATCACATTGCCAAAAATTCTAATGTCAAATTTCAAAACATAAAAATTAATTAAATAAATTGTTGAATTCTTTTATCCCTTGATAATATTAACTGATTAGTTACTATAATCTTGAAATTAATTAAATTAATCTCCTTCTAAATTTAAAAATTTTCTTTTATATTTTCATATTATTCCTAATAAAATCAACTCGATAACTCATATTTAATAATTGTATGCGAAACTTAAATTTATTTTAATTATATAATCTCGAATCTTTGATACTAAACTAAAAGCAAAGAAAAATCATTGCAATTAATGAGAAGTGATGAAAAAAATTCTAGGTTTTGTTTGGCATGGAAGATAAATTTAATTGATTTAATTAATTGTAAAGATTTTCTTTACTTTTAGCTTAGTATGATAGGCTCGATATCATATAATCAAAAGAAATTTGGGTTTCATGCACAATTATTAAAGATGTTTTATTTGGGTTGATTTTAATTTGGGAACATAAAATAAAATTTTAAGATTTAAAAGACTAAATTAATTAATTTCAATATTATAGTAACTAATCGGTTGACACTATCAATGGATAAAAAATTTTCAATAACTTATTTAATTGATTTTGATGTTTTGAAATTTAAAATTTCAATATTGAAAAAAAATAGAACTTTCAGCAAGGGGTAAATAAGTACAATTTGACAATTTTTAAAGTATTATTTTAATTTCTACTGCTTTTTCACTTTAACCCTTAATGTTTCTTACCTGATCAATATTTAAATTTTTTTTGAGTGACCAAAATGAAAGTGTAAACATGGTGTGTCGTGTACAAGTTAACCGTTGTTTAGAGACTTAAAGGTCGAGTGACTAAAATGAAAGCGCCTAAAAGTTGAGTAACGAAATTGGAAGGATTTCATTTTGGGTAACCAAAATGAAAACGCGCTAAAAGTTGGGTGACTAACTTGGTAATTTACCCTTAATTTATAAAAAAAAAAACAGTTTGTCATATCAATTTAGTAAATATGGCTGCAAAAATCAAACTCCCATTAAATATAGTACTAAAAATTAGGTTAACTATATATCATAAAGCAATCAATGAAATCCAAAAAGTAGGGGGGAAATGACTACAATCCTGCAGCATTTTTCATACACACAATGGAGACTCTAATCCCAAGGGGGGCTAAAACCCTTTTTCCATTCAAAAAGAATAAGGGATAATGATAAGGTTCCATCCCAATCAAGATATGGATCAGCACCAAACAACAAATTAAGTCATTGGTCAGTTGTAATATAAGAAAAAGTAGAATAAGATAGGGTTTGATATGTTAATCCAAAATCCAGTGCAAGGCATTGGCAATGAGTAGTCATTCCTTCTTTCTTTGTTTTTTAAGGTGATTGTGGCTCAAAAGTGCATGAATGAGTAGAAGAAGTGGCAACAGTTTTTTTATCGTTGGGGTTGGGAAAGTAGTAGTTTTGTTCTTAGAGGCTTTCATTTTATGGGCCTACCCTAATTAATCGAAAGATTTCAATCATCATTTCTTTTAAGGATTACATTAGATTTTAGTATATCAATTTTGACTACGTTAATCAATGTTACTTTTTCTCTAAACAAAAGCTTCTTTTTAGTATAAAAGGGAGTGGGGGAACTATTGAACCAAGGGGGAGTAAATGTTGAAGGATCAAAAATCAGAAATGGCCTACAAAAGTTGCCGACATAGTCAGCAGCATTAGTACATATAGAAGAGAAAACAAGGGGGAGCCGAAGAGTTGGGTCAGTGGGCTTTAAGGATATGTATACAACGCCCATACCCACGTGAAGATTGTCGCACAAATTTCATTATTCTAGAGTTTGAACAGTAACAGAGGAAGCCCAAGGAAACCATCCATGAGCATGGGCTGTTGGTTGCTACATGTGAAGAAAATCCATGGACCCAACATCTGCCACAATATGATTTATATTTATTTCTGATGGTCATAGTGTTAAGCCAAATAAATAAAGTTAGTACTACATAACTAATAAATTTGGGTTTGCAGGAAAAAAAGTAAAAAAAAAATCATTATATTACAACCTAATTTTTGAAATTTTGTTGGATAAACAAACTAAATCGATCAAGTGAATGGCTGAATTTGATGTAGCACAAACTTTACGTCCCATTAATGGGCCACCATAAAGAAAATATCTGGAGTCTTCAACAGTGCATGCATTCTTTACTTTGTTTTCAGGGATTATATATAATTTAGCCCCTGAATTTGTCTATTTGTACCTAGTTGGTCCATAAAATTTTTTTACCTATACATGAACTTGCATTCCGTCAACCAGGTCAGTACATCTGCATTAACAACGTTAGTTTGTGTTGACTTGACACTGTTAGACAACTAGTGGTGCCACATGACAGCCTTTTAGAATGTCACGTGACAAACATAAATTTAAAAAAAATAAAAACTATATTTATGTTTGCACATGATGTTTCGAAAAATTGCCACCTAATTAAAACCATATTTCAACTTCAACATCCAAATAGCCTTAAGCCTTTAGTTAAATAATACAATTGCAAGCATTTGATAATTCAATTATATAAAAAATTATATCTTAGGACATTGCTAGTATAATGAAATAATGAGTTCATCTCTCATATATAAACTCGTCATTTTTCTACCAAACCTATCTCCTACAACCATTTTATGTGACTCATTATCTAGTGGCTTTTTACCCCAACCAAGGATGAACCACCATAACTCCATCTCTTCCTCTTTGTTAATCTCACTAATTAATAATTTCAAATCTTTTTATAATCATATATCTCTAACATATTTTTTAATTAATGCATGAAATTAAATCGATTATTTTACCAGATTTGGTTTTGTATTTTCTAGATTTTTTTAGTAGCTCCAATTATTTTTATTTTTAAAGTGTACATTCATGTTGATGCTTTTTTAATGTTGTTTCTTATATTAACAATGTTGGGTTATTATGCCAAAATCTATATTTTTATAAAACATATAATGTGATATTTGAATTTTTTTAAAAATGTGTTTTTATTATGGTACGTTTTATGAAAGTATAAGTTAGACATTTTCAAAATACAAGTATCACATTAGATGTTTTATGAAAATACAGATACTAAATATCACTTTCTCCGTTCAATTAATTATGTGATACTTTTAGTCTTGAAATTTTAATCTTCAATTTTTATAATAATAATTACTTTGATATTAATAATAATGGTTGAAACCTTTTTGAAAATCGACTTTTTATTTTAAAATGAAAATGGAGTCGTCTCCAATCCTTTTTATTTAGGTGTGATTGAATCACTCAAAACTTGGTCATTTTAATAAAATGTTAGATTTATTAAAACGATAATTTTCGGTCTACAAAATCCAGGAAATGAGTTCGGGAGTCGGTTGCATATGAGGAAGGGTTAGCACCCTCATAACCACCAAAATTGGTACCTAGTTGATCACTTAATGTTTTGATGTCGAAAATTGAAAATTCGAAGAGAATTTAAAATACGATCCCTCTTTGCATGATGTTTTTTTTAATTAAAATATCGCTTAACTAAATTAAATTCTACTAAAAGGCCTTACTTCAAGTTAATCGAGAAGAAATGATCATGCCCCGTAAGTTAGGACACGATGTTTTGAATCCTCGAAAACAAGAACAATCACCATTTGATCATTACTTACATCTCATTTTTTATTTTTAAATAGGATATTCAATTTCTTTGATTTTAGAAAGAAGTCATACTCTGTAAGTTAGGAGCACGGCTCCTCAAATTCCAAAAATAATAAACATTACCTCGATTTTAATTATTTTCTATACGTCGGCTAAAATGAATATAAGATTTAAAGCAATATACATTTAATTTATTTGGGTGTAGGCACAAAAATGAATGAATATATTTAAACAAGTCATGTATATGATAATGAAAATAAATAAATAAATAAATGGATAGAAATGAAATAACTACGTGAGTAAAAAAAGGGCAAAATAATAATATAATAACATGATGATAAAAGTAATAGTAACAATAATATAAATTCATTATAATAATGACCATAGTTACGAAATGATTAATACCATAATACCAACATAAATAAAAATAGTAATCACCTAAGGATAAGAATAAATAAATAAATAAATAAAAATGGATAGTTTAAAAAGGGGCGAAATGCAAATAATATAAATTTGCAATGCTGAAAATAATATGAAGGTAAGTAAAGGAGCATAATTAAATAAATAAAGCACTATATTGAAAAATAAAATAGAAGATTAATATGAGGAAAATAAATTACAAAATAATAATAATGGATTAAATTAAAATATGCAAAAGGTACGGAGACCAAATGGGAAATTATTCTAAACCCCAGTACACGTGCCATTTCCAGGAGTGGTAAATGGTCAGAGGATCAAAATGAAAATAAAATTAAATTAAATGGTAAAATTTAAAAGAGAAAAGAAAAACTAAACCAAGACTATATCAAAATACACTCAAAAGCGGGAGGACTTGGGCAACAATTATCCCACCCCTTTTGAAAGTACACAGATCTAAAGGGGGTTGGGTCTAGTTGTCGGATCATCCCCAAAATGACGTCGTTTTGGGGCTTTTGAAACTAGGCCAAAATGACGTCGTTTTGAAAGCCTATATAAAGTAAAATTCATTGAAAAAAAAATCATTTCTAATCTTTTTTTTTGTTTTGTAAATTTCTTTCCTGCTACCTTTTCTCTCAAGCCACCCCTATATCCGGCCATGGGACGGTGGGTCTTCGCTGTGGCCACCTGTCATTGACGACGGAGACCGCTGCCTCGGTGGCTGGAGTCCCTTGAAGTAGCCTCTTTTGATCCCCTTTTTGCGTGGAATGTAGATTTGGGGTTTAAATCCCCAAAAAAATTAACCGGTGTTTGGCCGAAGGAAAAGAAACCTTTTGGTTTCTCCTTTTTTCGACGAGGCCCTCGACAGAACCCTAGGGTTCTAAGGCTTTTAGAGTCGAGGGAAAGGGACTTGCAACAACGTTTAACAAGTAAAAAAATAATTGCTTGTTTCTTTTTTATTTTTGCTTCGAAATAAAGACAAATAGAAATGCTACATTTTTTTTGAACTTTGTTCTTTTTTTTGGATTCTCAATTTTCTTCTTTTTTTTTATCTACTGTAAAAAAGTTACAATGTGTTTGTTAGGCTTTTATAGCCAAATCGATTACAATATCTTATTATTATTTTTTGCTTTTTTGCTTTTGTTTCTATTTTTTTCCTCTTGTAGGTGGCGATGGTGGTCAACGACGATGGAGAGTCGTGCTTTTGCCATTTCAGTGAAACGATGGCAGGCCTCGAGCAACATGCTTGCTGACATGGAGAGGTAGAGAAGTGGCGAAGGTTGGAGGCTTAGAGGTGGCTAGGGTTTCTTGTTTAGGTTTTAAGTTTTAGGCTTTTAGGGTTTTTAGGTCAGCAAATTTGGGTTAGGGTAATTTGGGCTTGTAATTTGGACTTTAGTTATTATTTTTTTTATTTTGTTGTTTTATTCATTGGGTCGGACGAATTTTGGCCCTTATTGCTACCCCTCTTTGCTCGTTGTCATGTAACGAGAAGGGAGCAAAGACCTTAAAATAGGACCAATTATGTCCGGTCTCGCTGGATCTCGACTTCTTTAGTGCTTTTCTTTTTCAAGTAACCCACTCTTTTAGTTCCTTGATTACTCTACTTTACTGTATCCGCTTCGTTAAAACTTTAGGAAGACTTACTATCACGGCTTCATTTTGCTCCATTACAACTTCAAGGAGATAAGATTTGGTGTTGTAGCTTCATACCAACCCACTGCAACTTCAGAGGTATAAGAATTGTAGCTTCAACTTGCTCCACTGCAACTTCAGGGAGATAAGATTTGCTATCGTAAGTTCAATCCAACCTACTGCAACTTCAGGGGTATAGGAATTGTAACTTCATCTTGCTCCACTGTAACTTCAGGGAGATAAGATTTACTATGGTAGATTTAATCCAACCCACTGCAACTTTAGGGGTATAGGATTTGTAGCTTCATCTTGCTCCACTGCAACTTTAGGGAGATAAGATTCACCATCGTTGTTTCATTCTAACCCACTGCAACTTTAGGGGTATAGGAATTGTATCTTCATCTTGCTCCACTGCAACTTCATGGAGATAAGATTCTCTATTTTAGTTTTATTCCGACCCACTGCAACTTCAATGGTATAGGAATTGGTATCTTCAATTTGATCCATTACAACTTCAAGGATATAGGATTTGTAGCTTCAATCTGATCCACTGTAACTTTAGGGATATATGATTTGTAGCTTCATCTTGCTCTATTGCAACTTCAGGGAGATAAGATTCACTATGGTAAATTCAATCTGACCCACTGTAACTTTAGGGGTATAAGATTTGTGGTTTCACTGATATGTTACACCGTTCTCTAGGGAACATGACCTGTAGAATCCATTTCATATGCCTATATTTTATGCCAAATGATTAGGATGTTATGATCAAAATGAATCAAATGCTCCTAACTAGATGTATATAAATGATATTTGTATGAATGCAGAATGACATTTTTTAGAATGACATCCTTTTTAGTCTTAGGTTGACATTGCTCATTGCTCGTTGCTCGTCAAGGTTCTATCACTGATGTGTTACCATGCCTTCTTGTTCAGGTCTGGTATCTTTGACAGGAAACCTGAAGAGGTAATCACAATTTGGACTATTCGCTTCGAGATCTTTCCATCCTTCAAATTTGGTTAGTTCTAACTATTGATCATGTTTCAAGTCCTTATACTATTTAGAAACCTTTCAAAGTAATATGCAAAAATCTTTTTACTTGAATATTGTTAGTCCATTAATCGTTATTTCAATGTAAAAATGCTTGAAAAAGGTCGTCACAATGGACAAGATTTAAATTTATTAGGAGGAAAGCTCTTAATGAAAATATTAATCAAAATAGAAAACATTGTTAAAACACAAAACGAGTAAAAATAAACTGGGTGCCCTAGATATCGCAGTATGAGCTTCTTTGCACAACTTTCTCGAGGACCATTTTGAGTGATATGTGTCTACGAGGTCTAAAGTAATTTTTTGATGCCCCAAGATGCAACGTTTCTCCTTCTTGTTATTTCTGAAAAGACACGACTACCATATGCTCAATATTCAACCCAAATTTGAGCCGCCATTTTTTGAGTTTTCAACTCAAAACCCCTTTGATCTCAAGGTGCCCTTTGCGAGTTTTCTTCTTGGTCTCTCCTCTCTTTTTTTAACTGAAGTATTTTTTAATTGAATCTGAATTCATAAGATTGGGCAGGTTTTTGCCATCTATCTCGATCAAAATTAGCATTCCTCTGGAAAATGTCTTCTTTACCATATAAGGTCCTTCCTAGTTTGGCATCCACTTTCCTCTGAAGTCCTTTTGTATGAGAAGGATCTTTTTCAATACCAGGTCCCCCTGATGGAATTCTCTAGGGCAAACCTTTTTGTTATAAGCTAGTATCATTCATTTTTGGTACATTTGACCATGACAGATAGCTTTTAGCGTCTTCTCTTCGATCAAGTTCAACTGATCATATCAAGATTGGATCTATTCTACTTCATCTAACTTTAACTCTGATAAAACTCAGAGAGAAAGAATCTCGACTTCAATGGGTAAGACTGACTCTATTCCATAAACCAATAAGAAAGGCGTTGCCCCGATGGAGGTTCTGACAAACATTTGATAAGCATATAGGGAAAATGTTTTCTCATGCCAATCTTTATAGGTCTCTGTAATTTTTCGCATGATCTTCTTAATGTTCTTTTTTGCTGCCTCCACTGCGCCATTCATTTTTGGGTGATATGGTGAAGAGTTGTGATGTTTGATCTTGAATTGACTGTAGACCTCCGATATCATGTTGTTCAAATTTAATACATTGTCAGATATGATCCTTTCTGGCGTTCTATATCGACATATGATTTCTTTCTTCAAGAATTTGCTAACTGTCGATTTTGTGACATTGACATAAGAAGTGGCTTCTACCCACTTAGTGAAGTAATCGATGACCACAAAGATGAATCTATATCCATTAGAAGCTTTTGGAAATATCGGCCCAATAACATCTATGCCCTACATAGAAAAAGGCTATGAAGAAGTCATAACATGAAGAAGTAAGGGAGGCAGATGAATTTTGTTTCCATAAATTTGGCATTTCTAACACCTTTTAGCATAGTTGATACAATCCTCTTCCATGCTGGACCGATAATATTCGAATCTTATAATTTGTCTGGCCATTGTAAAACCATGAGCATGTGTTTGACAAACACCCTCGTGGACTTCTTCCAAAATTTTCTTGGCCTCGATAGCGTTTACACACCTTAGTAACACCTGGTCATTTCTTATTTTGTATAGGATCTCCTCATTTAGGACATACTCATTGGCCAGTCTTCTTAGTGTCTTTTTATCATTCTCGGATGCCTGCTCAAGGTATTCACAGTTCTTTACATATTGCAGTATGTCATGGTACCAAGGGTGATCATCTTTTTCCTCTTCCTCGATGTTGTAACAATGGGCCAAAGCCTCATAAATACTCATCTGGATAGGTTTTACATCCTCTTGTTTGTTCACTTTGATTATAGAAGCTAAGGTAGTTAGGACATTGACCATCTGATTTCTATCTTGTAGGGGATAGCAGAAGGTGATGTCATCGAACTCCTTAATTAACTCAAGGACTAGCTTTCGATAATCAATCAATTTGGGATCTTTTATCTCCCATTCACCTCTGAGTTGATAGATCACTACTGCAGAATCCCCATATACCTCTAGTATTTTGATCTTGTATTCTATAGCTGCACGAATACCCATGATACATGCTTCGTATTTTTCCATGTTATTTGTGCAATCAAAGTCAAGTTTACTGGTGAAATGATAATGATCACAGTTTAAGGATACCAGGACTGCCCCAATCCTATTACCCATGACGTTTGAGGCTCTGTCAAAATTTAGCTTCCAGAGATATTCCTCTAGAGCACATTCTTTAGTTGTTGCAACATACATAGATCCTCGTTTGGAAAATTAAAATTTAAAAGCTCGTAATCCTCTAGAGATCTGCTAGCCAGGAAATCTGCTATTGCATTCCCTTTTGCTACGTTTTGGTTCACATAGATTATATCAAATTTGGAGAGCAGAATTTATCACCGGGTTATTCTTCCATTCAATACGATCGAATCCATCATGTACTTTAGAGGGTCCATTTTTAAGATAAGCCAAGTCGTATGGTATAACATGTCTCAGTTTCCCGGTTGTCCAGATTAAGGCGAAACACAACTTCTCAATCTGCAAATATCTTGTCTTGCATTCAGTAAAATTCTTACTGAGGTAATAGGTTGCTCTTTCTTTCCTCCCTGACTCATCATGTTGGCCAAGCACGCATCCCATAGAATTTCCAAATACTACCAAGTACAATATCAGTGGTTTATCTAGGCTAGGTGGCATTAGCACTAGGGCGTTGGACAAGTAATGTTTGACCTTGTCGAAGGTCTTTTGGCATTTATCTTCCTATACACATGGGTCATGTTTTTTAAGGATACAGAATATAGGGTTACACTTCTCAGTTAGTTATGAAATGAATCAGGTAATGTAATTTAATCTCCCTAAGAAACTCCGAACATTTTTTTGGGTACGCGACGGTGGTAACTACTGTATAGCCTTGACTTTTATCTAGGTTGATCTCGATCCCTTTCCCGTTGACTACAAATCCTAACAGTTCACCCAACTTGGCCCTGAAAGGGCATTTTTCTGGATTCAGTTTTAGTTGAAATTTTCTCAACCTCAAAAACAATTTCCTCAAGACATTCACATGTTCCTTTTCTGTTCGGGATTTTGTGATCATATCATCAATATAAACCTCGATTTCTTTGTGCATCATATCACGAAACAAAGTTACCATGACTCTTTGATATGTTACTATCGCATTTTTCAGTTTGAATGGCATCACTTTATAGCAAAATGTTCCTCACATTGTTACGAATGTAGTCTTTTCCATATCTTTAGAATCTATTTTTATCTGGTTGTATCCGGAGAAACCATCCATGAAAAAGAACAGTGAATGAACTACTGTATTTTCCACTAAGGTATTGATGTGAGACAACGGAAAATTATGGCTTTGTTTAAATCATTGTAGTCTACACACATTTGTACTTTCCTATCTTTCTTAGGGCAGGGACTATATTGGCTACCTACTCCGAGTATTTAACCACTTGTAGGAAACCGGCGTCGAATTATTTCTTGACCTCTTCTTTTATTTTCAATAGGACGTCGAGCCTCATCCTTCAAAGTTTCTATTGAATCAGCTTGTATTCTTCCTTTACGAGAAGCCGGTGTACCACAATATCAGTACTTAAATCAGACATGTCTTGATACAACCATGTGAAGACATCTTTGAATTCTTGGAGTAATTCAATGAGATCTTACATTGTCTCTGCAGTAATGCAAGTTCTGATTTTTACCTCTTTCTTTTCTTGTTCATCCCCTAAGCTCACAATTTCTACTGACTCTTTGTGAGGTAGGATTTGTTTCTTATCTTGTTTTACTATCCTTAACAAATCAGGAAATAAGTTACAGTTTCGATCATCTTCAAAGTCCTGAGGTTCCTCTAGGCACATATCCTGCTCAAATGGAGGCTCTAAGTCAGCAGCAGTGTTGTTCGTATCATTGATATCTGGAGACTTGTTATAAGAATAAAAGAATATCCAAAGGACAAATAAATTTAAGATTAATTATCTGTGTGGTATGAGTATGAATGAAATGAAAAAATAGAAGAATATTTGTCAAATGTGACACAAAGATGCATTGTTTTTATTGAAATAAAAATAGTGGACATGTGCCCTTTTCACAAAACGATTCCTATTGCTCCCAAGCTTAGAGCAACAGATGTGTTTTGAATAATACTCTGAAATAGTCCTAAAAATTACAGAGATCTCTTTCGCAATCCAATTGTTCAGAACACTTCTGGGGATATAAGGACAAATTCTTGATAGGTTTTTTTTTCTCAATTCCTTCTTCGAATATGGGATTAATGCTCAAGTTTCTCAATATTCCTCCCGTAGTTTTGATTAGCAGACTTTCTTTTTTTATCATTTTAGAATAAATTATTTCTCCTAATACGAATGTTTTAGATATATGGGGAAAGAGCATCGATTCCCATTTGATCTCTCCCCCACTTAGCTGTGCTCTTCTTCTTTCTTGCCTCTTTTTTAATTCTTTCTTCTTCTGTCTCGTATCTAACTTGTACCCTAAGCCAAAATGGTTTTGTTTGTCCATCAGCATTGGTGCATTGACCCTTTCTTGGAGATATTTTTTGAGCCCTCTTCCAGGCAAGACTCATTTCTCGATTGTCAATTGCAGACCCATCCTCGTAGTTTTAGATTTTTTGGCACTGGTTCTTATTTCCTTCAACAACTAAAGTTGCATTAACAAATTTCAGTGATCGAAAGGAACATTCTAGTGCCTCTTCATCTTCTCCTATGTATGGTGCGTCACTAGTTACGAATGCAATTATATCCTCTTCTGCATTTATTGTTACTACTCGACCCTCTATTACCAACTTCAGTTTTAGGTGCAGTGACAACAACACTACCCCAGCTGAATGAATCCAAGGCTTACCCAACAAGCAGTTATAGGAGGGTTTGATATCCATTACCAAAAATTCTACCTCATATGTGTTCGGACCAATTAAAAGTGATATTTCAATCCTCCCCATCACCTTCCTTTTTGTACCATCGAATGCTCTCACTATATTTTGGCATGTCTTTATGTGAGAGCTATCCACTGGCAATCTATTCAATGTGGATAGAGGCAAGACATTCAGCATGGATCCATTTTCGATTAACACTCCTAGCAATGTATATCCTCTGCAGTGGGTAGTGATGTGTAGAGCCTTTGTAAATCCCATGCCCCTTGGAGGTATGTTATCATCATTGAAGAAGATAAAATTGTAGGCACTCAGATTGTTAACTAAACTATCTAGCTTATTTACAAAAATATTATCAACGACATAAGTTTTATTTAACACTTTCATCAATGCGTTAATATGTCTCTGAGCTCAGGAGCAAGGCTAATATTGATATGCGAGCTGGTTGTTTGTGTAGCTGCTCTAATACACTATACTCTCTATGTTTCAAGAACTTCAAGAATTTCTTAGCCTCGTTCTTGGTTACTGGCTCACTGACAGGAGATTGAAGTTTAGTCATTTTTTCTTTCTTATGCTCAATTGCTAGAGTTTTTTCTTTAAGGGTTTAGGTTCTTGCGTTTGCAGGGTTATAGCGCTTCCCACTGTATGTGAAGAAACCAATATCCTAGACCCTTTCTGAAGTGCCAGCTGAGTTCTCCTCTCCCGGAATCATCACGTTGCAATCATAATTCCATGGAACCCTTTTGATATCCTTGTAGGGAAAAGCCACGGGTTTTTGAATTATGATTCTTGGCGTAGCTTGTGCTCTTATTTCATTGCTTCTCGGTCAAAAAATAATCACCATTGGGTGGTTGACCTTACAAACCTTCTCCATTGATCCCTCCTTTAAGGCACAAACATCTCCTCTCCTAGCCCTTGATATCTTCAAAGAATTCCAACTCTTTGTTATCCATCAAACTTTGCACTAGAGCTCTGAATTCGGTGCACTCTTGGATCTCATGACCTTCTTTACCGTGGAACTCACAGTAGTTCCTTACTCCTTTGGGTATTTTCTTTAAATTTTGAATGATTAATCCCATGTCTATTATATTTTGCCAAACTCATTAGTGAGGATTTCACCTTCGCAACATCGATTTTGGTCATCTTACCCCTAGTCTCAATTATCGCATTTACCCATTAGTCAGGATAACTAGGTAACGACTTTCCTGCCACATTAGGTCCTGAGGGATCATTGAACCTTACGATTCCCATCTTGATGAACCTCTTGATCAAATTCTTGAATGCAGTATAGTTCTCAATCGAGTGTCACGTTATTCCTGCGTAGTTCTCACATTGAGCATTCGCATCATACCATTTTGGGAATGGAGGTTACAGGGTTTTAAGTAAAATAGGGATACTACATGCGCGTTGAACAAATTCTGATATAACTCTTCATATGTCATCGGGGTAGACGTGAATTAAAGTTTTTTCGTATTTGGCCTTCAGTTAGATTCTTGCCTCGAAGGGCTTTGATGGTTGGTTGTTATGGTCATTAGTTAGCCTACAGTGGTCTGTTTTGAATAGCTCTTATTATACACACTCGCGGTATTTACTTCATTTTGTTTCTTACTTGGGGTAAACCTTTTATCACTTTCTCCGCTATCTATTTTTCCACTCATTATTATATTCTCAATCATTTCTCCGAACATAACGATATCTGAAAAGCTCTTGGTAGCACTACCCAGCATATGGTTAATGTACGGGCCCTTTAAGGTGTTTATAAAAAGCATTGTCGTCTCCTTTTCCATAAGAGGTGGTTAAACTTGTTTTGCCACCTCCCTCCATCTTTGAGTATATTGCCTAAAGCTTCCATTTTACTTATTCTCCATGTTTTACAACGTAATTCTATCGGGTGTCATATCGGTCACATTGTTGTATTGTTTTATGAAAGCCTGTGCCAAGTCTTTTCACAAATTGATCTTGGCACGGCTCAACTGATTGTACCATTTGGCAGCCGACCCGATCAAACTATCCTGGAAGTAATGGATTAATATTTGGTCGTTATTAAATCCCTTCATTTTTCGGTAGAACATTGTAATATATGCTTCAAGGCAACTAGTCCCATTGTATTTTTTGTGGGAGCACTCAATTCCTTGGCATTGACCCTACAAAGATAGTCAGCACTCTCCATAACTCTAAATTTCTCCTTCAGCCACTTGCACCAGTCTTCTAGTTGTTTCAACAGTTCTACTCTGGCCCTCTCTATTTTCACCATGTCATTCAAATCTGGAACAACGGGGTTGGTTGGATTATCTTTGGGATTGGAACCTGAACCTATAGGGTAATTCATCTATCCTGAGGCGATGGCTTGGTATTGTTATGGTCTTATAGTAACAGGTACTCTTCATAGATTTGTATTTATTTGGGCCTGGAAGTTCACTAGGATAAAACCTAGGGGGTACATAGGGTCCTCATTATCGTCCTCAGAGTTAATCATAGTACTTTTCCCTTTTTCAAGCGCTCCGACCAGTAACTAGGTCAATTGACTTATCATGTTTATTTGGGACTCCTATATTTGATCCTTCATGTCTTGTTGCACCTTAGCTAATTGGTCATGTCATTGCACCTGCAACTGATCTTGCATGTCTTTCTAAATTTGTTCTGGTCTCTCTAACCTTTGATCCATGGCTTTGGTTTTACCGCAGGTACCGTAACAATATTCGGTTGGCAAATTCTTGGCGGTTTCGAGGGTAATTGTCATAATTTCGATTAATTAGGGTCTTTTTATGAAATTTAATACATGTAATGAAATGTAATGCTAATGAATGAAAATGAATGAAAAAAAGCATTGGTTTTGGTTCAACTCCATTAGAACAACTTTACTAGAAAATAAATTTCTTTACATAAAATAGATATATTTTACATATACGGCCTTGCCCTATTACTCAAAGCATTAGTTTTCCTAAGAAGCCAAGTTAATTCTCGGCCCGATCTGATTCTGATTTGTATCTCAAACTCAGCATGTCGACTTGAACTGCTTGGGTTTACAAATGATCGACTACTTCCCGTTCTTGAGTCAAAGCTTCATTCATGATGTGGTCTCTATCCTTGATCTAAACCTAAGAGTGTTAGATTTACTCTTTCCAATGTTGATTATTTGTTTCAAGAAGCTCAATCCGAAGTTCACAATTTCATAGTGTAGCCTCAAGCTCTTCTCTCTTTCTCTTGAACTCCTCAATTTTAGTCAGGCTTATTTTCAAATCAGTCACATAGTTTGTGACTACGATGTTAATATAGAGATCTTTCCAACTCTACTACTCAGGCTCTCAATCTAACCTTTTCATATTAGCTTTCTAACAATTCTCTTTTTAGAGTATCATCTCAAACTCGAGCATCTTGGAATTTTTTTCCATTGACCGGCTCTAATATTTTCTTGGATTTCTTGTCGCCATTGTCCCAACGTCTTGCCCAATTTGACAGTTCTTATCGATAAGCGAAGCTTCTTATAATCTGTTTTTAAGCTGTCCAAGTCTTCCTCAGCCTTGTTCTTTCCCTTTCTCATTTTCTCGACTTCTAACATTTGGACGTTGACATTTAATCCTAACTTAATCTTTTCCTATTCTAACTTCTCTATCCTTTTCCCCAGTTCTGAACTATTCTTTTTGAAGTCTTTCTTTACGATATCTAATTTAGACAGGATTACTTGCAAGTGTTCCTCTATCAGCCGGGTACTTTCTTGACTTGACGAAGGGACATTGGCAATGATTCGTTTACCCCACCACCAATTATATTCGGGGGTCGTCATGGGATTTGCGGCAAATCTCTTTATTTTGTGAGTTTGGTTTCAAGCGATCGATATTTCACGAACCTTCTTTTCGTAATTATCACATTTGTATGCAAACTCACATTAAGCCAACCCTTGCGTTGCTGGTATAAACTACCTCGACCTATATTGCCTTAACACAAGAAGAGGGGCATATCCAACAGCTCCCCATATCCCTAGTAGAGGGACCCAATCAAAGTCTCCGCATCGATACATAATTTCGTTAAGAATCTTTCAAGGGGTCTACCATTCAACATCTTCATCTCGGAGACTCTAGAGAATTGCTATTCATTTTTCCTCAGAAATGTTGTCTTGTCTTTGAATAGTCAAAAATTATTTCAACAGAGAATAGTCTTCGGAGAACACTCGATAAGAGACTTTTTCTACCTTCTAAAAGTGGATATGGAACCAGACTAGTAAGAACTGTATACATCCGATAAATATTCCTTCACCCGTTCTCCGACATGCACTTAAAGATATGAAAGTTTCAACTAAAATTATCGGGACGGGAGTGAACCTTTTGTCAAGTCAGTCAAATAGATCTGAAACTGCATCATCTACATGCCCTAGTGTCACGGGCCACAATTCAAAGCCCGTGACCATCGCACTAAATGCATCCAATGGAGGTCTGTTATTTAGATAGAGATCATTTGGCCCGCAGTAATTGGCCCGATTCAAGAAGCTGTTGGAGAAGGCTATCAGATTGAAGTCTGGTTGGCCCGATAATGAAGATATGACAACTTAGGCTAATTTGGTAACTAATTTTAAAAAATTAAGAGAATCATATCTTGTAAAGATTAGATTAGATTTGATATGACATATCTTGTAAATCCCTAAAATTAAGGGATATGGTTAATCTCGTTTGTCGATGTAAACGTATCTTGACTGTCGATTTTGAAGGAGCTCAGCTATAAATATAAAGCCTCCCCCTCATTTTTACTCACTCCATTTATTGTTTCATTATTCTTTGTGAATAAGAGAATATTGAGAGCATTTACTCAAATACTTTGTGTGCGCTCTTTCTATTATTTTTTGTAGTTTCTTTTGGCATAAATCGTTTCCGCTCTTTAACTTGGTGTCTTGGAGGAGTTCTTAAAGAATCCTCACTTGAGTAAAGGCTAACTTAAACGAGTTTGGACAAATGGATCGCTTAAGGCCGTACGAATCACGAGATAAAATATCTAACCCCGTGATAAGTGGTATCAGAGCTATTAGTTCGAAGGCACCGTTGGGATATCAAAAAAAGAGTTCGAACAAAGGTGGGCTAGAAAGTCTTTGAGAGAGATGCTGTCAGCTATCGAAGATTGCGTGGGTAAACTTGATGAGTCCATGGAGGACGCGGAAGAGTCAGACAGTGCACTTGGGGAAAGCATAAATGACTTGAGGGAGTAGTCTAGGGAATTTGTGACCATGTGTCTCACTTCCCAAAGAGATAGTGTACAAGAGTTGCTAGATTCCCAAAGGAAGAAGTTGATGGAGAGGAATAATGTTCTCGAAGTCATGGTGAAGGCTTTGAAAAAGGAAACAATGGCCACAACGAAGGCTTTTAGCACAAGAATAGAGGAGCTCGAGGGAAAGCTGGCATTGTGCCGAACAGCCGTGGGGAAAGGAGTGGCAAATGCAACACTTAGTATTGAGGATGTTTCAAAATCAAAAAAATTTTTGGGGACAAGGTCTGCATGCGTTGTGTACAATTTCTTGTAGAGGATGAAAAACTACTTTCGTGCTAAAGGCATCACGGATGATGCAGTTAAGGCAAATACTACTTCAATGTTTCTTACTGATATTCCACTTTTATGGTGGTGAGGTAGGACCACAGATAAAAAGTAAGGTGAGATTGGGACGTGAAAAGAGTTTCAATGTGAGTTGAAGGGATAGTTTTACCCGAAATTTATCGAGGAAAAAAGCTCGGGCAAAGTTCCAAGGGATAATGCAACGGGGCACAGTGAAGGAGTATGTTCGAGAGTTTAAGGAACTCATGCTCCAAGATTCAGATGTGATTGAGAAAGAAGCATTGCTTGCTTTTCAGAATGGATTAAAGTTGTGGGTCAGACAAGAGGTGGAACAAAGAGGTGTTCAAAAGCTATTGGAAGCCATGACGGTAGTAGAGTCCGTGGTCAAACTTGGTCTAAGGAAATACAAGCTTGGATTTTCCAAGTCCGAGGAAAGAGGCGTGTGTGAAAAGGGTCACAAGAAAGATGTTGTTGATGACAATGCAACAATGACAATAATGGTAATGGGAAACCACGAGTTGGGAAGAAGAAACCCTAGAGAAAAATGAACAATTTGAAATGCTTTCTTTGTGACGGTCCACACATATTGAAGAAATGTCTGAAGAAATTCTCGCTTAAGGAGAATTCGGTGGGAAAGGTCTTGGTACTTGGTTCGAGCGTAAGGGGTGTCGAAGCCAATGAGGCCAAAAGTGAGAAGAAGCCAGTGAAGCACTTCTTGTGTCATGATTCGCATAGGTTGCGAAAGTGTCCAAGGAAGTTTGTTATCGAAGGGAACGATGAATTAGATAATGAGCCCAAGAAGTTTGGTTTGAGCAAGGGAAAAGCCGAAGCCAAAAGGGCAAAGATGAGCAAAAAGAAGCGAGTAAAATACTTCTTATGCCGTGGTCTGCATGAGTTGCGAAACTGTCTAGAACAAGCTGTAGTCAAAGAAAAGGCAACGTCTAAGCTTAGTGAGCCATCGGAGGGGCTTCCACCCAAGGAAAAGGTGAGTTTGTCATCAAACTTAGAGGGAAAATTTGTGATAAAATAGTGAAGCTAGGACCAATGAGGCTCAAATTGAGTGAAGCGTCGACGTTGGTCGAGTTATCGACAAGGCTTCCACCTATGAGAGAGGTGGGTGGTGCATCAGACTTTAAGGGAAAAAAAAAGTGATACAAATAGGACAGTTGACCCGAATAAATGCAAAGGTACATTTCGAACACTTTGATTGTGTGTTGTATTCTAACTTGTTGACTTGACAAGAACGTAGAGGCCCTTTCGAAGTTCTTGAGCAAATAGGTCGAGAGACTATGGGCAAAGCGAAGCCAAGTGTTGTGAATCAAGAGGAGTCTGTTCGAGTCAAGTTAGAATGTGGGCAAGAGAGTGTCATAACTTTTTGTCATCGAGATGTACAAACGAGTAGGACGGTTCGAGTTAAGAAGCGACGTAAGTCGAGGCAAAAGTCTCGAAAGAAGAGAAAAGCTAAGGCGAAACTTTTTTTTAAAAAAAATTAACAGCCAAGTGGTTTAAATAAAAACTTTTTTAAATAAATGTCACATTAGCATGAGTACACGTGGCAAACCACATTTTGCTGCCTACTTGTTCTGTCAGCTACATCATCACTTAATGGTAGAAATGGATTTTTAACGGAAGAACCCGTTTGCTCTTTAAATCAAGGGGCTAATTTGTTATTTTTAGTAAAAAAGTAAATGCAATTGGACTTTTAATACAAAATTTTTTATAGTACTTTTACACTTGAAAAGGCTATGATGGTGGCACTAAAAGTTTGGTGCCTCTTAGATTCTCCATTTTTATATCACAATTGGTGTTGTACGTGAAGGGTAGATGGCTTTGGGCCTTTGCTGGTAGTTAGAAATGAATAAATTAATGAAACTATTGATAGTTATTAATTAAAGTTGAAAGCCATAGTCTCTTTATTGATTACTGAACCCTTATTTTATATCTATTTCATAATAGCCCATTGCTGAATTTTGTTAGAAAAGCATAGAATCCAACATTGGTGAAATATATATATGGGTATGAGATGCTATCTTATCTGCCCAAGAAAATGCCTATATATAGCATAGATCCACAAAGAAATATACAAGTTCAACAATATACAGAGATACTCTTGAAATATCAAGAAACTCTGCTACATATTGGATATTTGGGCACCGGGAAGGATGGCAAAATGGATATCAAAGCCATCCCTCGAGCATGCCCAGGATATGCACCAAAATGCCTGGCTCTTTCAAAGTAGGCGCCAATCCCTAAGGTTGGGAGTAATGATATATGAGCACAGCCATTGGGGTGGGGATGGTTACTACATGCAGGTCGTGGTTGTCAGGCGTTGTAAAGGCTAAGCAGTGATAACCTTCTGAGTTCATTCGCACTTTTCAATCTCCTTTGTATTTTGCTAGAGTTTTTGTTTTTCCTTATAACACTTACTTTTTATTTATCCTAAGTTGAAGAACGAAAAATAATTTTTTTTCTAAGATGGTATCATTTCATTTCCTCAATCTTCTTTTCAAGGACCCCTCCCTTCACTAAGCTATGCATGTAAACTATAAAGATATAAATTAACCAAACTTTGTACTTTGTTCATTTAGGTGAGAGGTGAGTACAAAAACCTGTTAATCACCATGTTACTCACATAAAATAGGCAGAAATGCTGCCGAAATTTTTATAAAATAATTTTACCATTACGTTTCTTTAAAAAAAAGATAGAAAAGTGAGTTGCTTTGGTAACGAAATATGGCATTTTATATTTAAATTTAACAACTAAGTGGGGTATAAGGTGTCACAAGATTAGACAAAAAAAATTAGATTTGCTTAAAATATGGGCTAAACTTAAGCTTAAACATTCAATCCCTAAGCCAGGATCAACTTAGCCCGGATTAGCTTAGCCCGTTTTCTAAGTTTGTAAATATTATGTTATTTTATTTCTATACATTTTGTAATTTGTAACACATAAAAATTAAATTTATACTATAATGTAAACTTTGAAAATATATATTTAATATTTTAATAAATGAAAAACATAAAATTATTAAAAATTAAATTTAAAATAGGATAATTTTATTAAAAAATTAAAAAATAATATGTATAGGTCTTAAATGAGGTTAATTGTTTACAAATATGAGTAGGCTTGAGCAAAATTTAATAAACATATTTCGAGTTGGGCTGAACTTAAATAAACATAAAGTGTACAAATATTATAAATAAATCCAATCTGAATACGATCCAACCCGACCCACGAACACTTCTATAAATAGGTGATTTTTAATATGTGCCTCAATACTTTTCCAATTGCAGCCGAAGTTGTTATACGAAGGTGAAATTATATGAAAACTAAAATGCTATTTTAAAAAAATTTAATAGAAAAAAAGGATTTTGATGATTGAATTAAAATTTTTAAATTTTTAAATTTTAAAAATAAAATAAAATATATATTTTAAGTGTAAAAATTAAATCTTGTCAAAATATTGTCGAAACCATTCTTTTGAAAAATAAAAAAAAATTAGTAGTCGACTTAAAAGACGAAAATTTTAAAGAGGTGTGATCAAATCACCTTGAAAATGATTTTAGGTCTACGAATTTTGAGAAAATAGGTTTGGGAGTAAGTTACACACGAGGGAGGGTTAGCACCCTCGTAACACCCAAAATTGGTACCGAATTGATTGTTTAATGTCTTAGTGTCGAGAATTTGAAAAGATTTTAAAATACGATCATTCCTTTTTTTATTAATGTTAATTTTATAAAAGATGCTTGGATAAATCGAGGCGAATGCTAAAGACCTTCTCATCTCAGAGTAATAAAATGTCACACCCAATAAATTAGGGCACGACATTTTTAGTGCTCGAGAATAAGCTTGTCTTTTGATTTTCAAAACTCGTGTGGTGAAGTTTAAAAAGGATATTCAATTGCTTTAAGTCAGATGAAAAATCGAAGCCCAATACGTTAGGGCACAAATTCTCAAAATTCCAAGCATTGAATATTGCCCTTATTATTTTTTGAAAAATTCTCGTCTCGAGGAATCAACATGTTATGTCCTATACATTAGGACACAACGTATCGAATTCCCGAGAGTAAGCTTTTTGTTTATATTTTGATTAAAGCATATCCTCGATTATTTAGATTCAACGAGGAAAATTGGAACCCAATACGTTAGGGCTCAATCTTTTCGAAGATCCCAAATGTCGAGTATTGCGTTATCTTTGAAAACTCTTTGAATAAAATGTTCTCGATACTTGAATGATATTAAATGTAACTTTTTAAACAAATAAAAATGCGATAGAAAGATGATGTACAATCAAAATGTACACTAATGAATACAAACAATCAATTGATACAAACAAACAATATCGTATACATAAGAGCAATGGTTTCATGTAAATATTAACATTTAAAAGTTAATGAATTAAAAATCAATAATATACATATATTAATCTAAATAAGTAATACATATGGGATGAAAAACTTAATATAAATAATATAAATATATATATACGAGTTGAAATAAATTAAGTGTATAATAAAATAAAGTTTAAAAATAGGCATGCAAAATAATTAAAATAGATGATAAAACTAAGTAAACAGTATATGTAAACATGTTTTAAATAGTGAATATAAATCAATTTAAAGCAAATAGTATGGGTTAATTTTAAAATAAGTAATATGTAGAATAACTTAAAATAAAATAATATATAAAGCAACTTAAAATAATAATCTATAAAGCAAGTTAAAATAATCATATACGAATTTAATATAATATATACATATATACATACGAGAAATTTTAAATAAAATAAATAAAAAATAAACTAATTTTAAAATAACATATAAAATAAATGGCTTAAACTAAATAATATATAAAAAATATATGTGAAAAATAGTATTTAATATTTAGAATTCAATAAAAATTACAGGATGACAAATAGCTAAATAAATTAATAAATAAAGCTTAAACAATTTGATTGGGTAAATAGGGATTAAACAGAATTTAAAACAAAATCAGAAAGAAAAAATGCAAATAGAATAAAGTTGAGGGGCCAAATGAAGCATGCGCATTACGTACGGGACTAAACGGGAAATATTCCCTATCCCTCAAAACGCATTACAGCAGTCTGGACCAAAATGAAACGACATCAAAAATACGGAGCAAATTTAGAAAATAAGGGAAAACCGGATTAAAATATGAAACAAATCAGGAGGGTTAATGGCGCAAATATTCCCTTCGAGACTGAAGCGCGTGGATCTAGCTGTGCTCGGGTCAGGTCATCGGGTCAGTGCTAATACGGCACCATTTTAGAGCCATTGAAACATGCCCTAAACGGTGCCGTTTCTTATACCCTGTATAAACTAAATCAAAACCCTAAAATCCCTAATATTTAATCCCCTCTTTTAAACCATCAGAGAAAAAAAAAAGAAAAAACTAAATCCTTTAACCCTACTCCGCTGCCTTCAAACCCAAAACCTCATCAGTCTCCGACTTGGACGGAGCAAACGAGGTTTCAGCGGCGCCTATACGAAGGTAAGTACTTCCCTTTTTTATGTTTTACTCAGTTCATGAAAACAAGTCAAAGGAAAAATAATAAAGAAGAGAAAAAGGAAAATCAGAATCGGAAATCACCTCAAAAGTATGCTATATTAGTTGTTTTCTTGAGATTTTTTTGTATCTTTGTATTGATATTGTGTGTGTGTAAAAAAAAGGAATACAAAGGTTTTATGTTCTTATAGCCTTCTTCGACAAAGAACCGAATCATCATGAGAATGAAAATAGAATCGAATAAAAATAAATAAATAAAAATCAATTCGTCTTCGCTTTCTGTTGTGTTTTGTTTGTGTTTGCAGGTACGGCGTACGGTGTCAGGGGACGTGGCGCGTACGGAGGCCAGCTGGGGAATGCGTGGCGTGGCTCGATGCATAGGAAGGCAGAGGCTGGGTCTTGGTTGCCAGGGCGCTGGGTTCTCCTAGGGTTTCTTGGTTCCATTTTGGTGTTGGGCCGTTGAGTCATTAGGTTTAGGTTAGTGGGCTAGGTGCACTGGGCCTCTGTTTAGTGGGTTTTGGGTATGTAATTTTGGGTTTTTAAATTGGGTCAATGTAATGGACACTTGGATTTTGGTTTTTTGTGTTTTCTATTGGTTTTATTTATTTTATAAAATTGGGCCGGACAAATTGGGTATTACAAATATAATATAAAAAAAGCTTGATATATTTTAAGCTGGTCCAAATAAGATGTGAGAGGCTTCTGGAGAGTGGAGGTCCTCCCACCGTCTCACTGCCCCACTTTATAAAAGTTCGACCATCAAGATTCTTTAAGAGAAACTATATACTTTGAGTTATTATTGAGTAATAATTCGGGTTCAATTTTTTTCCTTTTAATAGCAACTTTTTAAATATAAATATATATAAAGATTATTTTTTTAAAAAAATACCATTTGATTTTTCAAAATATTTTCTGTTTTTAATTTTTATTTTTATTTTAAAAATACATCATAAAATTTGTTTTCTTATAATAGGTATATGAAAATTGTTTTTTAACTTTTTTTATATTTTACATAATATTTTTATAAAAACTACTAATTTTTAAAATATTTTACCAGGCACGTTTTTAAAAAAAATTTTAAAAAATCAGACAGAAACGCAGGAAGAAAAAGGGAAAAGAAATTAGAGAATGATATTTACTTTCAAACTTGCAATTAAGGCCATGGATTTCATTTACTTTTAAAGAACATTAATATCAAACCATGAGTTTCTTATTCCCTTGGCACAAACTAAATATGTAGATGCAAAAAGTTCATCAAACATAGTTGGAGGCAGAAACATAATTGTAGAATATATGCACTCTGCCACCTAATTAAGTTATGATGTGAATTTTAAAGTTCATTTTAATGGGCGGATAAAATTTAAACACATAGTATTGAAGATAAACGCCCATCCAGAATAACACTTAATTTAATTAAATTGATGGATCAATTTTGATTTTAAAGGCGGATAGATATAGGTGATAAGAAAAGTTTGGTATATTATTCCTCCCCATCCTATCAGCAGTGAGAATTACTTTTTCCTTTCCAATTTATTCAGTCCACGATGTTGGCTCATATTTATCACATTAAGGGAATTAGATTCCATCTCACCTTCAAAACAACGTCACATTTCATTATAAAATACAACCTCACAACACAAGTTTGACAAATCAGGCATCTTTGAAAATAATTTTCTAACCAAAAACCCTAAACAGAAGTGAGTATAGGATGTCATACAATAGCCCAAAACACCATGCCAAGCACCCTAGGGTCAGGTGGGGGGATACCTCGTATGCCTACCAGGTTTCTGCTACAACAACGGAGCCAATGCCGTATTCATCGAACCACAAACCAAGGCATTCAAATGTCGATTATGGATACAACAATGTTTATGAGGATAAGCGTACTCTTGAGATTCCAAAGGCCCAAATTATAGAATCCGAGTATTATAATCCTCAGCATGTGAAGACTAGTGAAAATTATGAAGTTAAGGAAGATGTCAACCAAGAAGCTGAGGACTTTATCGCGTTAGAGCACAAGAAGTTCGCGCGTTTGAGTACATGGATGTGAAGAAAAGTGAGTAGGAAGCAAGAGTCATAGCAATTCATATGAATAAGCTCCATTGATGATAGATAGAGCAGTAATAATTATAACTGCACTCATGCTTTGCTAGTGAATTATTGTGAAATATAGATCAAGCAGTACTTGTGCCTTTACAAGCTTTATTGTTTTTTATGTTACTCTCTTTTAATAATCTGTCTGACACCCAATTGAAATCAAAGTGTGAGGCTTTAAGCGCCAAGACAAAGCTTGTGATCCAACTAAATCCCACACCATATTGCCTTGAATTCACTCGCAAAGAACTTGTCATTCACCTTTGCCAGAAGGAAGGAAAATAATGGAAGGATCTCTTAAATTTGGTTTGATGTACTTTTTCTTTTTTTTTCCCTAAATTATCTTCGTGAGGTAAAATTGTGTTTTTGCAAAACCAAAAAGTCTATTGAATTACTGATGGAGTGAGAAAGAATTAGTGTTCAAGCTTTTAGTCGACACCAGTTCGAGTTTATTCTGTGTATAACAAAAAAAGAATATAGTAATTACCATTTCCTTGCAATTTTCCATATTTCCTTGAATTACTGCACCAAAAATATTTGCTTCCTCACAAAAGGAAACCGTATGAACTTTAGGAAGTTATTTTTCTATTGTATTTATTAGATCTTCATATTTGTACAAATTGAACTCTTGATTTTGTGGTTAAAAAATGATAGATTTGGGTTTTAAATATTTTCCTAGACTCCTAAACTCATTTCAATATGAAAAACCATCTTTTGAGATCAGGAAACCAATGCAATCCACTTAGGGCAGATTTTGGGTCCATTCTCTTCTAATTAATCAACATCCATAGGTGATTTCATGCACTAACAAAAGGAAATCCCTCTGGTTCTGTAACCAATAATGAGAACATCCTTCTTCATGGTTCCAAAACAATTCCAGGCTAACAATATCTAATACCAACACTACCAATAAACGACTTTTTTCTCAAATATATTAGTTAAACTTTTGTCTTAAAAATGCTCTAACTGATATCAAATACAATTCTGTGTTAGGGTTTTATTTTTCTCAAAATCTAAATTTCATTATATTATTATAAAAAAATTATTATAAATATAAATGTCATTAATTATCTCTATGTTGGAATGTCACAATGAATTATCATTTAAACAAAATGATTAAGTAAAATTAAACTAATATTAATTTGCATTATGAGGAGTGTTTTTAATTTAGAAGACAACTTCTATTAGTAGGTAATTTAAATAATTCGTAGTCCATGTAATCATACGTGAGCAAATAACTCATGATAGAATTATTTTGTTGTTTGTAAGCCCGAATGGGGAGAAACTTCTCTTGGCTATCGGAATTTGATGGGCTTCGAAGATAGAGATTTAAATGTGGTTGTTTGGACTAACAATGATGCATTAGATTGGATCCAAATTGAATTGATCCTAGATGTATTTATGGATTAATTTAATTTTGACTTTCATGGTGTGACTTAGTTAAATCTAAATAATTATGTGTGCATAATTTATAAACTTTGATGTATTGAAAACCTTTGTGTCTCAAAATAAAAAGTTGAAAGTTGGTGCGTTGGTATATGACTTATGCATAATATAGCTTCACTTACAATAATGAAATCAGAGTTCATTAAAGTTGTAAATGGTTTTTTTTTCATTGGCATTTTAAGGTTTATGAAAATAAAACATGATCGTGGGTTATTAGTTTTATTTAATCATTTTAGCCTAATTAACTTAATGAATAAATAACTTTATAATTAATAGACGAAGAGTTAAACCTTAATTATAAATTATTTTAACTCTAATTATATATGTCTAATCGGTTGTAACTCTAAACATAAAAAATAGATTGCATGAATTATTATTTACATTTGCAACTGACTCAAACATCAGCTAAAGTTTCAAGTGTTACACATGCTAGATTTATAGAACATCTAAATAAAAAAAAGGTAACTTGTCTCAAAAACAAACTTCTCTAGTGTTAGAGGACTCGAGATCTTCATTATAGATGGATCTATTTGCTCAGAGACTTAAAATCTTTAGAATTTTTTAGGAAAAAAAAAGGAGGCGAATGAGTTGTTGCGAGAGTGAGGGCAATAGGATTTTTATTTTTACTTTTTTGGTTTGTTGGCTGTTGTTAGTGCTGAGTTTTTTAAAGTTCTTTCTAATTTTCTTTCTTATACAGATGATGATAATTTGTTTTTTTACTTAACATGTAGTCACATTTACTATAATATTTTAATAATATGAGTTTTGATTGTTAATGCTCATCAATAATTAATTTCATGATTAAAATTCATAGTTGAATGAATGAAGTAGAGGGAGTGTCGAGTATTTACGTTGCTTGATGTGATGCTATGTTTTTGTTCAAAAATATCAAAGGAAGAGATCATTAGTGCTAGTTACAAAGGCCAATTGCAACTCAACAAACATCCGTTGTAACTTGTTGTCTTATTTGGTTGGCGTGTTTTGACCAACATTGTTTGAGCTTTTAATTGTTTATGTTTAAAGATTTTTAACAGCTCATTACTACAGACATATCGTGCATGACTCAAGCCAAAAAAAGATTGTATCAAGACTTTCAATGTGATCAAAGTTCCAATTGATCTTTAAGGAGTTTAATGTCGAGAAGATCACTACTAATGTACTCTTTATTGAAGACATATTTGAAAGGTGCTTTTGAAGAATCAAATATTCAAACTAATTCTATTTTTATAGGTCACACTATGTTTATATATAAGATGGCTTATTTAGGTTTAATGCATGCGTAGAATATCACTGAACTTGTTCATTTGAGGAATTTATTTTGAGTGCATACTTTCTAAGTAAATTGTTCTTTTTTATCAACTTACAAGTGGGCTTTCAGAAGGAAAATTTTAATGGAAGAGTGGTTTATGTTGAAGTATATGAGTGAGATGAGTAAATTGAATGTAAATTACAGCTCATTCCTATTGATTTATAATGGATTACTTTCTAAGTAAAGCTCGCAGACATAAGAAAGTTTTCGAACGGTGTAATCATTCATTTATGCCTCTGTTTTATAACTAATAATAAGTTCTCCCAGTTACAATTAAATAAATATATGAAAGACAAATTGATCAAATCAACATACACCATTCATACATTGCCTAAAATATTTTTGTATCGAATACCAAAGAGCAAAAATATAAAATATATATATATAACTTAATTTGTAATTCTTTTATTTTACATTAATAATTATATTTAAAATTTTTAATACAAAATTTATAGTTTTATCTCACAAGAATTCGTGACTTCAACTTTAGGTAAATTTAGACTAATTTACTAGGAAGTCGCATAAATTCAAACATTATATATTTTCCGAAATTTTTTTATTTTATAAATAAGTTAGTAAAATAACTTTAAGTAACACCATAAAAAAAACTAAATATGCATAAATAATATTTTTAGAGAAAAATAAGATAAGTTTGATGTTAACGCCAAGTAACAATCTTTACCACTATAGATGGTTGAGATAAAATAAAAACCAGCACTGAATCTGCTTCCCAAGGTTTTGTTGTGTTCAATGAATTTTGTCATCACGTTTTAAGATCTGATAAAGTATGAACAAGTTGGATTTTCGCTGGAAAACTAGTAATGGATCAGCGGGGCAGGGGAAAAGGTCCCAAGTATTCAGTGGCTAAGAAGTTCAATCATCACCCAGAATAAAAAGAAATTGGAAACTTCGGTTTTTTTTTTTAAATATTGGGAAAGCAAGGAATGGTCCCTTTACTCCGCCATGGCCATGGCCATGTGATTGTGAGGTCACCCTTTTTATATCCACACTTCTTAAAATCCTATATGTACACGCCCTGCCCCGCATCACTTCTTGGAGCACTACATTTCCAAGCAAACAACAAATTCAATAACTACTTCACATATGAAGGATAAATTTTCCATTTCTTGATTTAGTGCATGGCAACAGCCTTTTCTGGAGGTAGCTGGCTGGTGGGGTTTGCTGGACTTTGGGGATGATTTGGGAGAAGGGCTATAGAGAGGTAAAAGAAGGATGTGATGATTTAATTGTTGTAAACTGGTTTCACAATATTGGCATATTTTCAGTTGGAGGACCATAAAGGAGTTGGAATTTATTGGACTCAGGCTACGAATGTGGTCAAAAGTTCATTTGTACCTACCCAATAACAATTTTAAAATTGCGTTCAAATTTATAGTTAATCAGAACATCTATTTTTCCATTAACAAATGATTAATTTTTTTTACACCTTTATCGATGCTTCGCCTTATGTATCTTTTTGTTTTCTCATTACTGATTTAAATTTGTGAACTGCTTTTTCCTCTTTTATAAACCAAAAGCAATGTAATTTCAACTTGTTATTTTTACATATCATTCACTAATAATTTAATCAATAAATCAAGTGTCGCTTCTGCCAACACTAAAATTTCAAAATTTAAAATGTACATAAACTTAAAATGATATAATTGAAATATAAGAACTAATCTACAATTGGAATTTCATAATTTTTTATTCCCTTCACAGTAGACACAGTAATAATCCTTTTTAACAGAAAAAGCTCATATCGTATAGATTTTATGCGAAACTACCCCCAACTCCGAAAGTTATACTAAAAAGATTGACTTACCTTGAAGGCTCGAACCCGATTTTGCTTTTTAAAAAAAAAAAAATCTCCAACGAGTTGAGTCGGATTGAAACTCTTATAAATTCAAATTGTTCCGCCTATCCTATTATTCCATCCTTGATTGGAGGGCCGAAATTGCTAATGTACGCAAAGTTTGGAATAAGAAAAGGAATTGACCAAAAACATATGATTATTTAGTAAACAATGGGTACAAATATAATGTTCTCATCTACAGATTTTTTGAGAATAGGAAAGAAAATAAGTAGGGGAGGAAGATCTAATAATGAATCTAGGTCAGGTTTTCAAGTAATGGCTGTACCTAATGAGAAGTTGAATTTATCGCCTTATAGTACGACCTTTCCGCCCTTGAAAACCGCGTTTGGAATATAGTCCATTCCTTTTTACATCTCTCCCTTACCTGCCAATGGCATCCAGTCCAATATAGTGATTATCACCCACACTTTTGCATAAAAGTAACTTAAAATGACAACTAACAAAATTTAACTTTTAATTGATGGAAAAATGTAAGACAGCAATAGTGCATACCCCTTGCCATGGCGCCTTCCCGTTTTGTGACTCTCCCTACCAAAAGCAAATTGTAAGTGTTTATTATGAAAGGAAAAGTGGAGGACAGGGGGAAAGCTCTCAGTACCTGGTTCCCAAGAGAGGGAACAGATTGATGAACAATCCACTGAGCATCTACAACGCCGATCTTCTCATGGGCGGGCTGTTTTCAAGAGATATATCCCACTTAGTGAATAGTAATCCAGTAATGAACAAAGAGATCTTTTCTAGAAGTATGTTTGGGGAAAACAAGGAGAGATTAAAGGACATAACAATATAAAGCGATAGAGACAGAAACAATAGGATGCTAACCTCTACACATTTTCTGAGGGCAAAATCAAGACCCCAACCATGGACTAAGTCATTCTACAAGTTATCCAACAAAAAGAATAGAGTGAATATGCCAAGAAAACAATGGGGAAAACAGCACTGTTAAAATGAACAAGCTAAAAACAACCTCCAATACCTGAATCATATGCCATACACACCGCCATGCGTCACGTGAGAAAACAGGAGCCATTATCTCCACAAACCTACATTCACAAAAGAGAAAAGAATACTTAATTTCTACAAAATCTACGGAGATTTAAGGCATGATATATTAAAACGACAATGCTCAAAGCTATACATACGCTGCACAAGGAGGAACATGTGGATGATTGCACCAACCCGGTTTCTCCTCTGTTTCCCTGAACCAAAATTCAAAAACGAAAAAAGTTATTCTATCATTCAATGAATTGATCCAACTTCAATGATTCCGGGGCCTAACTGTTTCTTACTTGTGAACTTCACGATCTCCTCTCCTCTTTGTCATTTGCCAGGTTAACCCTTTATTCGGTTCCAAACCAGGCTGTGAAATCTCTAGTCCGTGCTTCCTCACCAGTTTGATGTATCTGAAAAGTGAAACTATTTTAAAAAAATATTCATTTTAAAGGAAACAGGTTAAACAAACAATTTGTTTGTCCAATACTAACTCTTCCGCATTGAAATGCTCAACCCCCAAGTCCTCATCCCAGATGAATATGTAGTCATATGGAGCCACGATGTCAGGGTGCAAAAACCTCTTGGCATACCACCTAGGTAAATATATATATATATATATGACAGTTAAATCTTTAAAATCATTAAACAATCCAATAATAACCAGTAATTGCATCCAATCCTGCCAGCAAAAGGACTTGAATTTGAAAATCTAAATTAACTACTTACCATTTAGTCTGCCTCCGAACACTCACATGTATTGCCTGCTTTGACCACTCAAACTCATCCCATTCAGTTGTTTGACCATCGTAATGAAAGAGAAGGATGGTAAAATTCCCTGAAAACTGTTGGAAGCACGTTTAGTCAAAACATGCAATGTGCACCACACAATCACATGAGCATCAGAAAATGCCATCCCCACCTAAGCATCCTACCTATCTTCCAGAAATGACTCCAAGAAGATGTGCATGAGGATGTATGTTCACACAGGCACTCAGGCACAAACTCATGCATACTTAACGCAGACAGATTCATAGGTGCGCACACACACACACACACACACAAATATATAAAGACAATGATACCTTTTTAACTGCAGCATCAATATTCTTTCGTTGATTATAGCCAACAGTAAATGTGACAAGATACTTTGGCGGGCTGGTCAAGTCCTGCAGATGCCAATATTGTCAAAACCGAAACCAGAGGAAAAGAAAAGGCAACAGTATGTTTTATTCTTATCATATTTAGTTCTTCGTTAAATCTATGGACTGGTACAAATAATAATAGTTATTATCAAGTGAATGGAGATTAACAATGCAAACAACCTCTCGGACACTAAAATCTGCGTTTCTGAGATCCTGAAATGTATTAGGCATTTGAAAAGGTTTTATGCTTTAGGAACAAAAGATGCAGATCTTATTTCACCCCATAGCACCGAAACTCTTGCTTCCTTGACGTTAATTAAGTAATCCCCATTTCCTTCTTTCCAGGCTATATGAGAGTGAGTAATTTCATATATCCAAGTTCACTGGCTATTGGCTAAGATACCAAAATACATCACTACTATTCCCCTCCACCACCCCAACCCCTTCCCTTTATTATGTAACAAACATTCAACAATTCCACATTTATTCAGTTGTTTCAGTTAGAATTTAGCATATACCCGGTAGGTTTTGTAATAAGAGATGTTTCCAAAAGTTTTAGAAGTGATATATCATTTCTAAAACTTATTCGGTCTAAACCAAAGCAATTTATCTTTACAGACCAGAGATAAACTTATTCATGTGTGCATTAGAAAGTTGAAAGGAATTCAGGGTTCAAGTAAACACACCTCATTCGGCTTGCCCCACAATCTGCGTAAGTATAAGTCTGATTCAGCTTTAACAATTCCAGGTGGTAGTCTTTCCGCACCTCGAGGATTTGATGGGACCCAAATCTGCATCAGTCATAAAGGAAGCATAAGAACTTGGCATATTAGAGTAGCACTATATAATTCAGGTCCTACAAAATCATCAAACATAAAAATCACATCATTTAGGAACATGGTGATAGTAAGAGATGAATTCAGTGATGCATCTGGTTATGCGAGAAATTGCATATAAATATAGATGATAAATGCACATGTTCATTCAAGTATTGAAACATGCTGGGCTAAGAACAAGCAATAGGTGCCAATTTTTTTTTCAAAATAGTGTTTATTCAGTTTTCGAATGGATGTATTCTAGAGGTAAACCAAGGCATATATGTATTACCATAGGAACTATCAGGTTTATTTTTGCATAAATGGAACAGAAAATGCTCCTACATTCAGGAGCTTGAATGGCATGTGAACCACACTATCCTTGTTTCCCCGAGGAAAAACTCCCACTCTCTCTTTAAAACTTCAAAGAATACAAAATGTCATGAAGAAAACTATCCAATGAATTCTACTGTCCCCTCAAATACCAAAATTTTGGTAAACAGGTAATACGAGAAAAGACCAGTCAGGTATTGAAACTTTACAGGACGATAATCACCCGAAGATACCTGAAAACTGCTGCGAAAAACTATCCAGAACCTTATTCCACAAATTTTATTTACTAACGCTAAGCATTAAGAGATTTGGTTCAATGAACCTGTATCTCCAGATCCAGTAGAAATACCTTCTTTGATGTGGCATTAGCAGAGCTTCTATTATTATCAATTGGATGCTGCAAAGGAGTTGAGCCTGAGGGGACTGAGTTGGTATATTCGGTGTATTTGATATCAATGGTCGTAAGAATGCCAGATGATATATTGAACTGCCAAATTCAGACAGCACAAAAGTTCCATTACGCAGATGAGAAAGATAATTATTGCTAGATGCATAATAATGAAAATGAAATTAAAAGGGGGAAATGGTTAGCCTACCTTTGTTAATGACAATTTTGGGAAAGATAATCCAATTAAGAAGCCAAAAACTACTCCAACAAATGTTGTCACAATAAGCCTCATGCTCTCATTTGGCTTTCTACTAACCGTACTGCAGTCACCAAGATGGAATAAAAGTTAAATAACTTCCACATCTAAGTAACATTTTCTATAGATATACACAATTAGACACAATATGAAGTTTATTCTTTTTAATTAAAAAGGCGCCATAAGTCATGCACCTGCGTGTAAAGATCCCCATTCTATTTAAAAATTCGTCTGAATTGTATATTCACAACAAACTATGGGCAATTCAGATTGCAAGAGCCTTTGAGCATTAATTAGCAGGCATTCAGTTGCCCATTCTCCATGAAACAAAGAGAGACCCTCAGCAAAAGGACCTGAATAACAAATTTTTTTATTAAAACTAAAATGATGAAGCAAAACAATAGTTACAGTTAAAAGAAACCAAGATGCACACTAACAAGAACTGAGATTCAAACAGCAACTTCATGGGAATGGCACCTAAGTCCAAGCTGATATCCTAGTTGAATCAATTTTACCAGTTTATGCAGACAGGAAAACACAAGCTAATTAGGCCGGCCTTTAACACTTAACCCAAGGATCTTATTATATTGTAAAAAGATGCAAGAATCCCCATAAGAAGCGTCTAAGAACCTCTTTCACATAACCCTCAAATAGTAACGCAACAAAGCAAACAACCATGTGCTATCCCCTGGACAAAAGATCACGGTCGCCGGACAATCACAAAACCAGAGAAATTCCTATCATAAATTCTATTAACTCCATAATCAAGTAGACATGTGTCTTTCCCTTCTTGTTTTAAACTAATATCCTACAATTCTAGAATTAAAAAACTGCAATACCGAGATTTTATTTTATTTTAGTTAATAGCATAACCGTGCCTTGCTTAGGTTGAAATATAATACTGAACAAAATGACCAAAAACATAAACCTGACCTCAAAGTTTGCTTAAAATCAGGTTTGATTCCTTTAAAAATCTCAGATTCAACTCCTTTCCTATTACTTTTTTTTGGTCCAAAAAATTTCAAACAATAAATAAAATTCATTAACCAGATAAAAAAGAAAAGAAAGAAAACAAGTACGAGCGAAAAACGGATACACTAAAATAACGAATCAAAGATTCAAAATCTAATTAGAAAGGTTTAAAATAATTGAATGCTTGTATAGGCTGCAGGTGAGACGATGAATTTCCTCGAGAAATAAACGGAAAACTAAGCTAAATAAAAGAAAAGAAATTACAAATATTTACTTACCTGAATGGAAAGATAATTGAGAAGAACTGAAAAGGATCTGATGGAAACTGAAACTGTATTTAAAATGGCTCTAAATCACGAGAAAAATCACCTTCTCCTCTTCAACTGAAAATATGCAAGAAATAAGTTTATGCTTCTCTCTCGAGAATTGAAAGAACGAACTTCTTGATTGCCTTACTAACAGAAAAAAAAATAGAAAACGTGAAGGAAAAAAGACCTGAAACTGATTTCAGTTTCCCGGGAAAAAAAAAAGAAAAAGAAAAGAATTCTATCCTTTTTTTCTGTACTACTTTTTTGGTAGATGAAAAGAAATCGTAAGATTTTATAAAATCTGGGGAAAGTAACAGAGCAAATGAAGGAAAAAGAGAGAAAAATGATTCTACTGTTTTTAAGTTTTGATGAGCAGAGATTGAAATTAGAATTTGGGTTCTTATTTTTTCGCTATATAAATATTTAAAAGAAAAATGTAGTTAATATGTAAATAGTACCCTGGAACGAAGTTAAACATATATATTAGATGAATGGGTGAATGGACAGGTGTAATGGGGGAGGGTTTTGACATTCAAATTTCGAGCCCCCAACTGAAACTTCCTAGATTTCCTGCCAACTAATTTTCTTAACCGTCTTAAAATTACTCTTCTCATTTTTGTTTTGGGTGTAGGTACAATCGGAATAAAAGCGTGTGAAGGAACAAATGAAAAAAGTTACGCATGTGCCTAAAATAAATAAATCAAAAACTATAATTCATGTTCAATTTTTTAATCAATAAAAGCACTTTATTAAAGTTTTTTAAATGGTCAATAATACTTTTAAGTATTGCATTTACGCCGGACTCTTAAATCAAATTTGAAATTTCATTCCGTTTTTATTAGACTTAAATCTAGAGCCCTTTTTTTTTTAATTTTCATAGGTCTCGATTATGAAAATAGTAAATAATAAATAAATTCCAAAGAAAAACAAAGTAAAAGCACTTTATTGAAGTTTTTTAAATGGTAAATAATAAATAACAAATAAATTCCAAATATATATAGGTATAATAAAATTTGAACTCAAAACATCAAATAAACACTCTCTTTTACTATTGATTGAATCACTGATGTCATAGTAAATAATTTATTTTTGTTAAGTAATTTTTCGTTGTGTCTCATTAAAGGGAAAAATCAAATATTTATATACATGATTACTGTTCATGGAATTTGACGTTTTTAGTAGATTCTATGCATGCAGGACACATGTACTATTCTAGGCTGTCTGCTAGACTTCGTGGCCCCCACATGCAAACTCCTTGGGTATATGTGAGTTGAGACAACGAGCTCCCTTTGCAAGCACCTCGTGGCATGTGCGAACTGAGACTACAAGCTCCCATTGCAAACTTCCGGGTCACAGGTGGGCGACCTGGACCTTATCTGGTTCTCAGCTTGGTGATTATAAGTACATAACAATCTAGTCCCCCTTAGTAGGTCTAAGGAGGGTTGTAAAATGGCGCTCCTTAGAGCCATCACTTCGCATTTATATAGCCTTGTTGAATACGCAGCAACTATTGGGACATGATGTTAACTTTGCCACGTGTACGGGTGGATCACGTCCGTTTGTATCTAACCGTTGGTGTTCCTCATCATTTGAATCGTCAAAACGCTAGGAAGAGAAATTTATTTAAAAGGGGGTTTTAGAAACCCTAAACTCACAATCTTAACATTTCCTATAAACAGGCTTGATCGAGATTTTCTTCAAGGTAACATCTTATTTCCTTTTCTTTTCTTTCTACATAAAAACATGTCAAAATGAGGGATGCTGGTGGTTGGATAATTCCCCATTGTCCACCGTGAGAGCATGCTTCAAAAGTCCTTGCAAAAGCCAATTTCTTTGTCTGCGCTACAAAAGAGGAAGAAATGAGTCGAGTTCTGACTGCACGAAGGATTCAAATCCCTAATTTTACTTATGAATTTTCCATCCTTGAGGGGCTTCACAGGCTTAGTGATACCAGTGACGGCAGCTTTCAGCTTTACTTCCATACTCTAGAAGTTGCGTTCCACTTGCCATTGCATCTGTTCTTCTGTCATCTTCTTCAATATTACCAAATTGCTCCCGATCAATTTTGCAAGTTCTCTTAATGGATCTCAGTGACTTATTTTATTGATTGTTGCTAACATAACGAAGCACCACAGCTTGCGGTATTCCAAAGCTTATATTTGTTAAAAGCCCAAGGTCGAGGGAACTCATCGAGCTTTTACTATTTTTCTTCTTGCGGTAAAAGCGAGACCATAATTGAGAACAAATGTGATAATCTTTGGATGAATTGGGGAAAATATATTAGGGTGAGATGTAGGATCGCAGACGAGTTTGGTTTTCCTACAGAGTGGTCCGCACCAAGTAGGGACATGTGTTCATTCAGGCGAATTGTTAGGATAGATGGTGGTTCTGCCCTGTTGTAAAGGCTTTGTGCTGGCAGTTTCCTAGTTATCGAAGATCTTATAATCGTGAGGAATGAATTTTGATACTATTTGGAGGGTCTTAGCCCCAATGGACACAAGCGAGGTGACAGTAGGGAAGTTACTGAAGCCTTAGGTGCAAACCTTGAAAGATGGACATGGCTTTATGTAGCTAATGATGCCAACGATGACTTGAGTCTAATTCTAATAGGATTTAAAGAGGAAACCAAGAACTTCTTTTACAGTTACTGTAGGATGAGGCTTTTTCCCTGGATTCTGGTAGTCTCATCGCAAGCAGAAAGTGATACCAATATTAATTTGATAATTGATCTTGCTGATACTAGGATTGTTGGTAGTGCAAGCACAACTCGCAATTCAAGAGATGACTCTAAAGAAACTACCAACATATCTTGAGAAATTAACGAAGTTATAGACCTATGAGCTGCTCTGAGGGACATGCGCATGAAGCGCAGGATTGATATAGGGGTTGTTAGCGTGGTCCAGGAACGAAGAGAAAGTAGATAGTGGCAAGTTATAGTCTCGTCGCAAAAGGAGGGCAGATCATGCTAGGCCCTCTGCTATAATGGCCACCACTCCTACTTCTCCCTCAACGACCTCACAATTTATGGCTCGCAAAAGTTCTCCTATTGTTACTCGTGATAATTTCCCTCATTTTGCTCTTCTCTGTATCTATCATCTTCCTCTACCTTCTTATAAGGAGTCATCTGCTGAAGATGATGACAACCTGGTCCCACGTAGCAGGAATTTGAGCACAAGGGAGTTGCAAAGCATGATTAAAAATTGGAAAGCTTCTGTGCCAAAAGTCACGAAAAGGTAAATATGTACCGATGAGTCATGAAAGAGTTCGCAGAAGTCTGTATTATCAAAACTCAGTTCTTCTCTGCAAGCTCTCTTGGTTGAGGCTACATGATTAGTTTGGGCCTTAACGAAAATATTTCTGGGTTAGAGGCTAAACAGAAAAAGCTCGAAGAAAATCTTGAGAGTACTCGCGAGCAATACCTGAAGATAGGGGAAGAGAACAAAGTGCTTTATAAGCAAAATGAAGAGCTCGTTGAAAAATTGGAGGCTATGCAAGTGAGAAATGATGAATTATCTGGCAAGGTTATGGTTGAAAGAGAAAGAAGTAAGGCATTGGATGCTGAGTTAAGGAGGACTACTGAAGAGCACAAGGTAACTGTGAGCTGAATCATTGCTAAGCATGAAGCTGCAATGGTAAGCTTAAAGCAAAAATAGGAATAAGCCTTTGAAAAATTTAAGAATGAAACTCTAGAAACCCTAAGCAATCTCACTTCTGAGCTCAAATCCAACATTTTTCTACATACTCAGGTTGAGGCTAGACCCTTCGATGCTTGCAAAGTTTACTTTGACGCTCTCTACGAGGTAAATATGGATGAACTTGGTTTTGATATTCGCTTCTCCACGAGAGTTGCTTGGGATGAGTTCGCATCCAAGTGGAAAAACTTAAAAGATTTTTACCTTGATGAGGGTCCTTTTGAGCCGATCGTTTTGCCTACTGATGACAATACCACCACCGTGCCCGCTGAAAATATTGAAGTTGTAGAGAGGGAAGATAAGATTACCGGGGATCTTGACTGGAGGAGGATGCACCTTAAATGATTGTAAACATGTAATACTCTTATTATGATTTGAAAAAGAAAATTTGAAGTTTGAAAAAATTTGAATTTTAGTTATTTATGGTATTCTATGATTTTGGAGACTCAAGCAAAATTTTCAATTTAATAAAACCTTGAATTTAAGCACGTTTTGGACTTAAAGAAATTTTGGGCTTAAGTGAAACTTTGAACTTAAGCATATTTTTAACTTAAAAAAAATTCTAAATTTGAGCAAATTTCAAACTGCCTCCTCCAAAATTCTTAAGTAACTTAGTACAATTCAAGTCACTAACTACATTGGAGCTGCGAGCTCAGATCTGCAAACTCTTATACCATAATTTGGGACGTAGGTTCGTTACTTGTGTTGGAGTTGTGAGCTTAATCCTACGAGCTCTTAGAATATCAACTAGAAGCATAGGTCCGCTAGCTATTTTTGGAGGTTGCGATCATAAATCGGTAAACCTTTATAACATCAATTGGGAACGTAGGTCCACTAGCTGTGTTGGACCAGCAAGCTTAACCCTACGAGCTCGTAGAATATCAACTGGGAGCATAGGTCTGCTAGCTATTTTTGGAGGTTACAGTCATAAACCGGTAAACCTTTATAACATCAATTGGGAATGTAGTTCTGCTAGCTATATTGGAGCTACGAGCTTAAATTTGTGAACTCTTAGAATATTTGTTGGGAGCGTAGGTCCGATAACTATTTTTAGAGGTTGTGATCATAAACCGACAAACTTTTATAACATCAACTGGGAACGTATATTCTCTAGTTGTGTTGGAGCTATGAGCTTAACCCTGCGGGCTCTTAGAATATTAGCTGGGAGCGTAGGTTCGCTAACTATTTTTGGAGGTTGCAATCATAAACCGAAAAACCTTTATAACATCAGTTAGAAATGTAGGTCCGCTAGCTATGTTGAAGCTGTGAGCTTAAACCTGTGAACTTTTAGAATATTAGTTAGAAGCGTAGGTCCGGAAGCCATTTTTGGAGGTTGCGATCATAAACTGACAAACCATTATATAATACAAAGTACAAGTGTTTGCAAGGAAAATATTTTTATTCAAAAAGTAAGAAATTACGTATGGTATTTTTTGACGCGGCGGGTATTCTATGTTCGTAGCGGGCATTCCATGTTCGTGGCAAAACTGTGCCCTCCATCTTTACTAGCTTGTACGCTTCACAGCCAATATTTTTTATTACTTTGTATGACCCTTCCCAACTTAAAGTCATTTTTCCTCGTTGCAAAGCTGAAAAACTAGCCTCAGTATTTCATAGGACAAGATAGCCTACTTGGAACTTTATTTTTACCTTGGAGTTGTAATAGTTAGCTACTTGTTGAGCACGCATTGCGTTCTTGATCACATACCAATCTCAATTAGGATTAATACATCTGTACCATAAAACAAGGGAAAAAGTTATTTCTCTTATCACGGTGTGGGATGTAGTTCGTAGAGCCTACAAGAATCTTGGTAGCTTCTCCAGCCAAGCACCTTTGGCCTCACCAACTTTCTTTTTAAAGGCCGTTAAAATTTTCTTGTTCATCGCTTCTACCTGACCATTTGTTTGTGGCATTTTAACTGAACTCTGAGCCAAAGCTATTTGAAGATCGGTACAGAAGTTTTTAAATTTTCCTTAAAACTTTTTGCCATTGCCTGTAATGATTAAGCGAGGTACACCAAATCTATAGACAATTGACTTCCAAATGAAGAATTTCATCTGTCTTTCTATAATGGTTGCTAGAGCTTCAGCTTCAATCCACTTGGTGAAATACTCTACAGCCACCACTATAAACTTTTTCTACGTCATGGCTATCGAAAACAAACCGAGTATATCAATCCCCCCAAGTCGCGAATGGCCAGGGGCTTAACATAACCTACAGAGGCTCCGCTAGCTGTTGTTGTACCTTGGCATATCTCTAGTAAGAGTTACTTGTGTGAACTAATTGATGTGCATCCTTTTGAACTGTAGGCTAGTAATATCCTTGTTTGAAGATTTTCTAGGCAAGTAACCTCCCTCCCAAATTGTCACCGCAGATACCCTCATGAATTTCTCGCATCACATACTCAGCCTCAGGTGGTGACAGACATTGTAGTAGTGGTTGTGAAAACCCCTTTCTATATAGTACACCATCTAAAATGGTATACTTAGCAATTGTAATACAAAATAAGTTATTTTAATTTACCATTTAATTTGAATGATTTAACAACTATTTATACAATGTTCAAATATCTAATTCACCTATCAGGAATTTTTAGATATTTTTCATTTGCAATAATGACTTACCTCACAACTTTGCATTGTAACTTTACAAGTTCCTTTTGGTCTAGATTACCATATGTGCCCTGGAGTGTGCGAACTATGAAAGTCATCCATGTCTCCTGGTCTATGCACAGAACCTATGGCACATCGTAACTTGGGGTATCCTAATGCTCGAGCAGGATTTTCCCTTTTTGTTCAATGACAACAGAAGATGCTAGTTTGGATAAAGCATCTGCACGCGTGTTGTCACTCTTTGGAAGCTGCTTTATTTGGACTTTATCAAATTCTACAAGGAATTGAGCTACAATTGAATGGTATTTCTTCAACACTGTTTCCTTTATTGCGTACTCACCATTCATTTACTTTGCCACCAATTATGAATTTTTATAAATAACTAGATCCCTCACTCCTATTCGATGTGTTAGCTGCAATCCTGATATCAAAGCTTCATACTCTACAATGTTGGATGTTTGAAACCCAAAAGATAATCTATATTGTCATTCATTGTCACTAGGATCGATCAAGAGTACACCTATTTCTAACCCCACTTTGGCTGCTGAACCATTAACATAAACTAGAAAGGTTTTCAAACTATCAGTTGCATGTACACCCCCTTGAGGTGAAGTTGTGTCCAACAAGTGAAAAAGAGATCTTAGAACAAAATACAAAACGCATCATGTGTCATTATAGAAATAATGAATTAAATTATTTGCGTTTACCAATGTTCAAATGAAACTGTAAATAACTTACATGTTTAGCTTTATAAAATGTTCATTATCCAATATTCCAAGATACAAACTATATTACCTATTGTATCAATAGTTTTCTCGAAAGAACACTCCACCATAAAGTCAACCAACATCTGCCCCTTAATCATTATTTACAGGGCGAACTTTACTCAGAACTCAGCCAATTTGATACTCCATTTTATTACCCTTCTAGAGGTGTTAGCTTTGGATAATACTTCTTTCATAGGTTGATTAGTCATGACAACGACTGGATAAGCCTGAAAGTATCACCGCAACTTGCGAGCTACAACAATCAAATTAAATATTTATTTTTATATTTTTTAGTACCTCAGTTCGCCGTTCTGGAGTATCTTACTGATGTAATTCACTGGAAATTGGCAAACATCCTCTGCTCTGACTAACGCTACTGCAACTGTCTTCTTTAAGGTAGCCAAATATAGATAAAGGGTTTCTCCCACTCGTGGTGACTTTAGGAGCGGTAGGGAGGTAAGGTACAACTTCAACTCTTCAAAAGCTACCTAGGATTTCTTAGACCATGAAAAGGAGGTTCTTAAGGCATTGAAGAAAGGGAGGCATTTATACACCACCTTAGAGATGAACTTGTTAAGTGCCATCACTCTACCTATGAGACGCTGAATATATTTTATTGTCTACGGAGGAGGTATTTTCAAGATTGCACGGATATTCTCCAAGTTCACCTCTATTTCTTTTTTTGAAGTTATGAAACCTAAGAATTTGTTAGCTCGCACGCCGAACGCACATTTTTCAAGATTTAATTTTATCTCATGGGCCCTCAAAACTGCGAACGCTTTTGACAAGTTTTGCACATGCACCTTCATAGATCCACTTTTCACCAACATGTCATCTACATATACCTTAACTTTGCACCCTATCTGGTTTTTGAAAATCCTGTACACTAATATTTGATAGGTTACTCCCGTGTTCTTGAGACCAAAAGGTACAACTCGATAGCAAAAAAACCCTTATTCGGTGATGAAAGTTGTCTTTTCCTGGTCACCCTAATCAAACAAAATCTAGTTATAACCTAAGAAAGTGTCCATGAAGCTCATAAACCTGTGACTTGCAAATGTATCAACCAAATGGTTAATTGAAGGTAAAGGGAAATTGTCCTTAGAGCACGCATTGTTGAGGTTAGTGAAATCAATACACATTCTTCATTTGCCATTTACTTTCTTCACCAAAACCACATTTGAGACCAAATTTGGATACTCAACTTCCTTGATAAAACTCGCTGATAACAGTTTAGCTACCTCTTGTCTTACTGCTTCCACCACCTATGGAGCGAACTTCCTCTTTTTTTACTTAATTAGCTGTCTTTGGGAGTACATTCAACCTGTAGACGATCACCTGGGGTCCACACCTGGCATATCTGCTACTAACCAAGTAAAAACATCTAAATTCTCTCTCAGACAGCGAACCAACATGCTCTTTTCCTCAATTACCTACATTGATGAAATCTTTACAATTTTTTTTCATTATCACAAAATAGCTACAAAGTCTCGGTATGCTCTACTGCTTCGGGCTTCTTACTTCTCTCTTAATCTGTCACATCTAAACTATCTAAGTCTAAGGCTTGACTTGCTAACTCTATCCCTTGTGAACTCTGCCCTCCAACTATTGGCTCGCGTGCCTATTTGACAGACAACATATGGCATTATCTCGCAGTTCACTAATCTAATTGCAAGAACCCAACCCCTGTCCTTGTTGGGAATTTGATCTTCATACAGAATGTTACAACTACTATTTTTGTGATCCTCATTATTGGATGCTCGAAGATAGCATTGTACACCATGGGATGGTCTACAACAAAAAACTAAACGTACTCCATAATCGTGTGCTCGCCAGCTTGCTCTTTTAACTCTATTTTTAATACGCTTCCCAATATAGGACCTCCCCTGCACTCCCACTATTTACAAGTATAATTTTAAAACCTACGATTGTCGCAAAAATAACCATCAAATCATTACCCTCTTTGTCGCTGACCAACTCTTCATCATTATTACCAAACTCAACGCTCCATCTTTCCTACTGACATGACCTCTTAGGAACGTTAACATACATCATATTTCTCATATGTGTCTTCCTCTTTACATGGAATCTACCTATTCTTCATTTGTACCTACAATTACATGGATGATACATTTAACCTTCTGTTTACCTTTAGGATCACCATACGAAATCTAACCCTATTGGGAAACACATTGATCAAAAAACTCGATGAGCTTGTCGTTTCGTACTACTTCCTCGATAGCATCTTTTAGAGCGAAACAGACTTCAGTCTTATGCCCAACGTTATTGTGGAAGACATATTTGTCCCTTCAATTCGAACTTCTCGTGTTATACCTCATTAGAGATGGTTTAGGTAGGATACCAAAACTCTTCACTTGGTTTAGAATGTAAGTATGTGTAGCATTTAAAGGAGTGTAAACTTCGAACCTACCCTAGGGAATGTATTTCTTAGTATGTTTTGATTGAGACCTCTTAGGAGCCCTAGGAGAATCACTCTACATCTTTGCTCCCTATCGCCTATCACCTATTGCTTGCAACGACTAGTTAGGAGGGTCCTGCCTATTGCAAGCTCCCTCTCTGTTCCTAAATTGTTTGTCTTCCCTTTAAAAGGTGCCACGTGACTCATTTTTAATCTCCTTTGCCTCTGTGAACTTGTAGGCTCGCTTGTACAAATCTGCCAAACTTTGTGGTCTATTATCAGTAAATGAGTACTATACATGGTCATTTTGTATCCCCATTATGAAAGCATCTATAGCACACTAATCTTTTAAATTCTTCGTGTTCAAAGTCACTGTATAAAACCGCTTCAAATAATTTTAGAGAGACTCACCTTCTTTCTGTTTCATGGGCATCAATCCCATAGGCATGCTCATGATCGCTCTATGGGCTCTAAATCTTCCCAAGAACATCTGGCCTAACTAGGAAAAACTTCGAACTAAGCCTTGAGGAAGGGACAAGTACCAGTCATTCGCACTTCATTTAAGTTTCATGGAAAAAGTTTTGTATTTTACTGAATCTGATGCTCCCAGCACGTTTATATAATCATTGTACTGCATCAAGTGGGCTCGTGGGTCTCTTCCCCCCTCAAACATGCCTTTTGGGACTTTAAAATCATGTGGTAAGTTCACTACTGCTATCTTAGGGGCAAATGGATTATTAGAACAAAAAAGCCAATCCATATCCTGGGACTCAGGGTGCAACGCTCTCACGTCTCATCGTAACTCGTCCATCTCATTCTTCCATTCTCTTGCATACATGCCTGAACCCTCGTCCTACGTATTTACATTATCATGAAAATCAGAATTGTTAGAGTGTACTTTCCTTTTTAATTCCTCATTCTACTTTAGTAACTCTTGTTGAAAAGTCTGTTGTTGCTTGAATCGTGCCTTCTGTGCAGCCATTTGTTCTCTTATAAACTTCATCTGCTCCTGGAGAGTAAGAAATTTTTGTAGCGATGCTTCTTGATTTAGAGGAGGTGATAGCCCGTGCCCAGAGAATATGTTCAAGTCCAATGGACCGGAAACTCCTTGATAAGCCACATTGCCGAAGTTCTCTAGTCGATCGACCTCCACATACGAACTCCTTTGGTATATGCGGCTGAGACCATGAGCTCCCCTTACAAACTTCTGGGTTGCGGGTGGGTGACCCGAACCTTATCTAGTTCTCAAGTTGGTGATTATAAGTACATAAAAATTTTCAATTCTTTAATTTATATTAATTCAAATTTAATTTTTTAATTTTTGAATATCCTCTTTCCTCTGCTATTTGTTTTAGAAAAAGTTTTTTAATATAAATATAAAAATTATTTTTTTAAAAATTTTAAATATTAGCTACGATATTTATCTATTTTTTTTAAATCAATAGGTCACTTTCTTTCTATTTCTATCTAGTTTTGGAATTGGTGGTGTTACATCGTAAACCATATCACTGATAATCTTTAAAGCTACCCAAAGATGTTTACTGTTAATCGATGAATGCAAAAACAATAAATATAATATATTATAGAAAAAGCACTCAAACTCCAATCTTTTAAATTAAGACTACATATATATTTATTCGGTTATCGAATCATATAAAATTGTAAACCAACATGAATTAATTACATATACTATAGAAAATGTAAATAATAAAGTATGGTAAATATAGTTTTTTTTATGTAGCAAAAAACATATATATAAATTTTTCCTTAAAATTATTTCTACTCTCTTTTTTTTTAGATGTTTGTGAGTAGTAATTTAACAGAATCCAGGGGATGTCTCTAACCAATCTACTTCTTTTTCCAACCAAGAAAAGAAGAGCATGACCAAATTCTTCCAAAGTCCGAATGGGTTCATTACAACCATCAGCCGCTAATGCTTAACCGTGTTGTTTAATTAGGAGTGGTATAGTTTGACCCTGACTCATATTTCCTATTTCTTAATATCATTATTCTTCTTTAAAAATACATCATATGGAATAGTATGTAACTGAGACAGGGGGCCTAAGCCCCCAGAGACCATAGACTCATTCAAGTCGGACGGCTACAGACTCTCGTTTGTCCACCAATATTAAAAACGTGGCCCCCTATCCTTATCACATTTGCCCAAAATTTCATCGCTTTATTTACTCTTATTAGACGTAGGTAGAAGTGTTTACATTAGGTACCTTTCCCTTTCCCAAGGAATTTCCTTTTTTCTTGTTCTACTTTCGTATTTTTTACCACGATTGCTTTGTTGTTCATTGTTCAATTCCCAAACTTCCTCCAATTAAATTTATTTATACTAGATTACTAATTTACCACCTACGATGCGTAAGAAAAAAAATTATATTTATCAAAAATTAAGTTGAAGCTTCAACATTTTGTTAAATATTCAAATTTCACAATAGTAATATTTTATTAAAATATAAAAAATAAAAATATCACTATATTGATATTTATTATTTTGTAAAAATACTAAATTTTTAATTAATTTCTAACTAGATTGATGTCCGATTGACATAACTCAAATGCTATTGATGAATGGAATATTTCATTAAAAACTTAAATAATAACATAATTTATTTGATCGAATAAACTAATCAGATCGGGAATTGGTGGCAAGACTAGCTCGACCATTGGTTTAATTCTAAAGAAAGAAAAAGAAAAAAAGAAATATTTATAAGAGAAAAAAAATATTTTTTTCTTTTTTGCCACATGTCAACTTTTTAATTGGTTATATTTAAAAAAATAGACTTAACAATCTTAACTAATGATTAAACTAACAGAATTATCAACTTGAAAAAAAAATTTTGGTACCACTCGTGATAAAAAAATATTTAGGTACCAATTTGTAGGTTAAACCTCTTTTAGAATAGACTTAACAATTTGACTAACTATTTGACTGAGGAAGGTACTAACTTGGAGAAAAAAGTAGTTTAGATACCACTTGTGACAAAAACAAAATTTAAGTACCAAGATGGGAAAATGCTATAATTTAGGAACCAATTTGTGGATTAAGCAAAAACACAAATAATGTTTTGCTTGAAATGGTAAAATTTATGCTTTGAGAATTTTGGTATCCTATATTTAAGTCACATAATTTATGGATTTATTTTGAGTTTAAATGGTTGCTTTTGTAGATTTTACAAAAAAGAAAAGAAAAGAAAAGAAAAGAAAAGAAACAAATATTTATAATAATATTTGTTACTTTTTAAGTAGAAAGTTTTTTTAGTCATATCACAATTAAGTTGATGTCTGATTAACTCGTGACACAAACTCAATTAAATATTTAAATATATACTAGATTATGGCATATCCACAATGTTGGATACATGACTTGTACATGGCGTGAATTTACTAGCAACAATGAAATTCATAACTCGATTAAAGAATTAACGGTATCCTCTTATGGGCATTGTGCGAGTTGATAAATATGGAACATGACCACGGGTTGCTTATTCTCAAACGAACAATTTATCACAATCATTTGTTGACAGTGATCATATTAATCATTAAGAAGACACAATGATGATAATGAGATAAAATAAGATTGTATTGAGTAGACGAATTTAATTCAAAGGAATCAAGGATATCATATGAAGGTAAGACACACAAGACGAGGTCATTAGATAAAGCTACTGGATGAATTGCTTTCATAAAAATTATACAATAAGAAGTTTTTTATCATGGTTCTTCTTATGGACTGACCCCATGATTAAGTAAATTGTAAATTATCAAAATGATGCTTTTAGACATAATTGCAATTACTAGAGCCTAATTGTATATGTCTGATTGGTCCCTTCGCTAGCTTAACAAAATCTCGATCAGACTACATTTGAATTAGAAAAAAATTTCTACGACTTTGGAAATAATTTAATTGAGTCGATTTATTCGATGTGGAATTAAATTGGATGGTTGTGAAAATTGTTCAAGTAGAGAATTTGATTAAAAAATTTTCTTGAAAAATTAATTTTGGAAAATCTTAATGATTTTTGGGAAAATTAATTTTAATCAAGAAAAATTAAATTAATCAACTTAATTAAAATAAATATGATATTTTTAAAAATTAATTTTCAAGTCAGACAATTGGTCCAATAGGTAATTGATCATGAAAATTAGATTTGAGATCAAAAATTGGAATCGAGAACCAAAAATCAAGACCCAAAACTGGTCGAACCGGACCCGATATGTGAAATATAGCCGACGGTCCAACTGGTGGCTGGATTGGACTGGTCAGGTCATCACTAGCTTAGACCGAACCGGCAGTAGCTAAATCGGCTCGGGGTGTCGTAAAGGTGTTGCGCTTGTGATGACACCACCTTGCGCTTGTGATGACACCACTGGGCACAATGGTGCCGACGGCTGCGGCAACGACAATTTCGATGGCTGACAGATGGTCGGCGGTGGTGGTTCCTTGACGGTTGAGCAATGGAAGAATCACACTCTTATTGGTACTATACCGAATAATTTTCTTTCAGACTAACCATTCCAAAAATATTAATATTTTAATAAATTTAATATTAAATTGAATTTAATACTTATCTTGATAGTATTTTATTAATTTAATATTAAAGTGATTATCTTAATATTGAATTTAATTTAATATTTAACTTGTAGATAAATATTCTATTAATTTAATATATTTAATATTAAAGTGATTAAGTTTGATCTTAATTGAACTCTTTAAACTCTCCCAATACAGAGTCTTAGCTCTTTATTTTTCACAAACTTGAATTCAAGAGAAAGTTGTAGAGAGAAAATTCACTGAATAAATTATTTCAAAAGATTTCTAGAGATATTTTTTCTTATTTACAATTTGACTTAGACGTTTAGAGAAATTGTGAAATTGCCCCATATGTAATTTTTGTGGAAAATTTTCTGATTCGAAGGAAGTTCACACTCGACAAACGTGAGCTTGAGGATAGCGGAGAAGAGTACGTTGAAGTGTTCATCCTAGATGAATCGAAAAGGTACAATTTTGATTAAGTGTTTATTACTTTAGATATCATAACCAAGTTCTTATTTTTGAAAAAAAAAATTAAAACTCTTATTTTTCCCTTAAACTTATTTTTCGTTATGTTTTTCAAACCCGATTTTTCAATAGATAACCTATGGATCACCAGAAGATTATTATTAAACGTATTAAGATCACCATCGACCACCCTATCTAAATCCACTTCGTAGTGGAACGTGAACAAAAATTTTTCTCCCCTATCTCGATAATACCAATGCCACCAATAGGATGCCATGTATTAACTAGAGTATTGCGCATTGATATGCGTCGAAACCACCAAATAAAAAATTCCTACGACAAAATAATACGAATTAGCAATATAAAGCAGTAGGGTCGATTCTATAGGGATTGGTTGTTTAATTTTGCCTTTTTTGTGAGCAGAATTATTGTCGTGGTAATACTCGTGCCCACGACTAGTGACGAGCTTGCTAAAATAAAGTAAATAAGGGGGGAAATGAAAATGTTTGAGAAGTAAATAAAATCAAATAGCAGCAAATAAGAATTATACTAATCGAAAATAAAATAAGTAAATGAGTTGAACTTCGTAAACAATAATATAAATTCTTAGCCTTAGACTCGATTAATTCCGGTTCTAAATCGGTCCTTGAAAATGAGTTTTCTTCTCCAAACAATAAGCTGGTTGTAGCGGCTAATAACGTCCTAATCGCCAATTCTTACCTATTGTCTAATCGCGATACACGTGTTTGCAATTGAAGACCGCGGCAGCCTTATGTTCTGAAGAACCAACTCGGATCAACGACCTCAACCACGTGGATCTTTTAAATTCGATCACTATCTCCATTGACGAAAATCCCACTAGTATGACCCCGCTAGGATACGTCAATTTGTTCGTGGTAATCCGAATACAACATGACCGATTCGACTTCTCAACTGTACGTCAAACAACTCCAACCCAACAGCGCTTTTTGAATTGAATTTGAATTGACTTTAAGGGACGAATTTGTACTATCCCATATTCCGAAGAGATGGTAAATACAGTTATGAAAGATTTTCAGTACGAATTCATTTCTCACGATTCTTGACCGGAAAGAATACCGTCCTAAAACTAAATAGAAGTTTAGTGGATCATGAAATTAATCATGCTTTGTTGGCTTATGGAAGTGGATTTAATGGAAATGATAGAAGATGGAAAGGGAAGAGACTTGGAAAATAATTAAACAAATTTGTAAAAGTAAAGAGATATGAAATGGAAAAAAAATGGCACAATGCTTATGAAAAAGAAATGGCTGCAGAGGCATGAAATAGAAAGGACTAAAAATATTTTCATTCAATTTTTAATGTATTCAAGTGTGTTTTTTAAAGGTCACCACACACATTATATATATATATATCATATACTAAAATTAGCTTAACTCACCTAATAACCAATTATATGAAATCATATTCATATCAAATTTTTTTTAAATATGGCTTTTACAAAATAAATAATATGATCAACCCTTAAATGTCTCTAAATTTCTGATTCGGGCCCTCTTTTATTGTTTGTGCTCCAATTTAATCCTTTTCTGCTTGTTTTTAAATTAAAGCATCTAAATTTCGTTTCTGATAGAATATAAACATAAAATCACCAATTTAATAGGAATTAATTCAAGAATTAATTGATCTGAACACGTAAAATATGCAAAATAAACATACCATCACGCATTGATTGGAAATGGACAATACTTATGATTAGAAAACTACTGACTAAACAAAAGGTTATAGTTTAGACTTGAATAATCCTCTCTCGAACTAACTTGCCATGCCTCCTCCTCAGCATCATTAATGCTTAAACTTGCTATATCATTTTTCATTATGAACCTTTCTTAGAGGTTGGTAAAAAAAAATTGAGGAAAACAAAAAGAGAAGGAGACTTCAAGAAAAAAACCATGCTACAAGAGCAAATAAAAATGTTCTACAAGAATAGACATTTTAGTGTTTTAAAAGAATAAGTGGGTAGTTATTTTAAATGTGAATAGATCTATATAAATGTATGAATTAAATTTAAGATTCTTCTATTAATTTAATAATTGAGTTGGTGTCACTTAACTTGCGATATGGAACTCACCTCACCTGAACACTTAATATTAGTATAAACATAATCAAGTCTCAACTTAATTGTAAAATTTATAAAATAACTGACTTGAAACACACAAATTTATTATTAAACTAATATCGTGATTGGCAAATAGCTTCAACGTTAAATACTCTAAATATAGTGTTTTTCCCCCAACTCTTGCACATCCAACAATGAGATTATGAGAGGAAGATTAACTACCTCCAAAAATGAAAGAAATAATAAATAATTGACTTTGTGAAAGGTTATTTTCTCTACGTTAAATGGCATGGTAAGAACACGTGGCAAAGATTTTAAGCATTCTTCAGATCCACATAAAAATTGGAATGTCTAAATTGAGGATCAACAACCTATGTATGTATATGTAGGTAGTGGTGGTGGAGTGGAGCCTTCAACTTGTAGTTAGGTGAAGGACAAATCTAGTGGGTTAGGACATAGTGCAATATGATTCCGTATGATTTTGGAAATTTTGCGTTTTGCTCATTCATTTGTTTTATTAGATGTGATTGTGTACCTATCTTTTGAAAAAATATATTTAAAATTCTTTTAAACAGATAAATTTAGGAAAATTTTAAGTTTGTAAATCGATTACATCTAAAATTATAATACTCATATAATTAAACTATTTGACATAATGAAAACAATTTTAGTGACTTAAAATTTTCAAAATAATTTTTGAGTATCTCTTAGCATGGAAATACAAATCAAAAAATAGTCTTCTCTGATTAGAAAATGACACCATGTTTTTAATAATAATAAAAAAAGCTAATAAAATCCCACCTAACATGGTGAAAGAATCCCATCGAATTAATCTCAGATAAGCAAATGCTTTAACAACATGAATGCACATACAAAAGATGCCATGAGTGAACAACATTTCATTTTTATCATTCTATCCTAAAAATATTATAGAGGATTGCATATTAATAAATTAGTTCATATAAGTTATATTAAAAAATAAATTGACTTCCTATTAAAAATTCAATTTATTTCTATTCTTTAGTAATGACGTGGTTAACGGAGCAACCGGATTAAAACACATATTGTACCACGTGTACCTCATGCTTATATGACATTTTGTCACGTCATTAACTATATAAAAACTTAGAAGTCTTAATAATTTGTGAATAATTTAAAAACCCCCTTCAAAATGAACTTGGACATAGTTGTTTAGCTTCATTCTAGCTTGAACAATCATTATCTATATTCATTTGGACATCATTTTTATCATTTTTAAAACTTTTTATAAATTTTAATCTTAGAGGTAGTTTTTAAAATAATTATAAAATTATGTTTAATTTATTTTTATGATTTTTTTAATTTATTTAAATATTTCCACACCAACATGAGGCATACGCGAAGCCTTCATGTATTTATATGTTTTCTTTATGTCATCGTTTAATGGTGAATTTTTTAACATAAGTTTTGCACTATTTTTTTTAACATACAAGAGTTAATTTTCTCCTTTTTGTAATCCAATTTTTAATACATAAACCTCCTTGATATTTTTACCTATATCCACATATTATATAATCAAACACACATGACTATACATAACATCATCTTGATACACATACATGTATATACACACAACTATATGTAAGCACAAAGATACATCATAGAGCAATTTACAATCACACATATCCATGCATACATCACCATATAAATACATATGTGCATACTCAAAACATACAACTATATGAAGATGAAAATTAGTGGTTTGACCAATTTGATGATCAATCTGATTTCAAAAATATTGAAGTGGTATCATTTTGATCCAAAAAGAGTTCAACAAGGAAGACATGCTCTCCATGTTTTTATACCACAAAAGACTTAGAGCACGTTTGGTTCGCTGTATTGGATTAGAGGTGTATTGGATTAGAGGTGTAATGGAATAGAGGTGTAATAGCAAATCAACTGTTTGGTTGAATGTAATGGAATAGAGGCGTAATAGTAAAACTGTGTTTGGTTGAATGTAATTGAGGTGTAATAGCATAATGGAGAAAACTAAAATGACCAGAATACCCTTAGCATAAATTTGTTTTGGTAAATGATTATTGTTATTGTTATTTAAATTTTAATAAGATTATTTATTATCAAAAATAAATAATTTAATCATATTTAAACATAATTATTATTTAATATATTTTAATTAAAATATATAATTTAATAAATTCTTAATAATTAGCAGAAATTTGTTTTGGTAAATTATTTTATTTAAATTTTAATAAGATTATTAATATCAATAATAAATAATTTAATCATATTTAAACATAATTATTATTAAATATATTTTAATTAAAATATATAATTTAATAAAATTCTTAATAATTAATATTCTTATATGAATTTACTCAAACCATAATATATGATACTGTAAAATATAAAATAACATAATTATTATTAAATATAATATAATTAAAATATATAATTTAATAAAATTCTTAATAATTAATATTCTTATATGAATTTACTCAAATCATAATATATGATACTATAAAATAAAATTTTAAATAATTAATATTAAATATATTTTAATTTAAATATATGATTTAATAAAATTTAAAATAATTATAACTAATAAATTATATTTTATGAATTTGTATAATTTAAAATAATAATTATTACATATAATTTAATAATAATATAAAATTTCATAAAATTCTTGATAATAAATTTTCTTATATGAATTTATACAATTTAAAATAATGCCAATGCCAACACTACCACATTTGGGTTCAAATTATACTCATAGTAAGCTCAAACTTTTATTGATGCCAATGCCAACACTACCAAAACCTTTTGGACAATTATTTCGAAGATTTAAACCAACAAAAAGAAAATCAATAAGTAATAAAACCATAGAAAATAAAAGAAAAAATTTGCCTTTGAAGCACATTCAATTGTGCACTTGGTTCTCTTTGATATCTCCTTGATTTCTTCATCTTTATTCATAATATCAAACATAGGCAAACAAAACGATAATTGTAACCCCCTACCCCTACCAACATTTTATTGTAAGTATAACTAACACAGGATAACTAGTTGGCCTCTTAAAACAGTCAAAGACCAGACCCCAAACCAAACCAAACTGCTAAACAACAAAGCAGACATCATTAAAAAGACCCCATCCCCAGATTGCATCATTTTCAATTCTTAGAAATGTGGAGCATAGAGCTGGAGAACCTTCTGCTAGGACGGTCTGCTGCTAATATCATCCCACCAAGCACTCACATGCTTCCTGCTGGTTGTCATGTATTAGGGATCACTTCCAGAACCCTGTTTTCCCCTAGCAACATTTGCAAACTCACAAGCTCCAGACAACAAGGGACTGGAGATGTTACCGTTAGCATACTACACGCGTGATTGCAAATTTATGAACATTCAACTACAAAAGTCCAGAACCTACCAAAATTTCTAAGCCAATATCTCAGAATCGATTTGCTGAATATTGGGGAAAATTTGTTCCAGGGTAGCATTGTAGTTAGGAGACTGCGCTTGCAATAAAACAGTACAGTTGATCACATATGAGAAAGGTTAGGAGAGAAGAATGACTACTAGGCCAATATAGAAGATTGAGAAATGTCAAACGATAATCACCAATTGTGCAAATAACTCTATAGCTAAAATGAATGCAATATGCCAAGGGGAGGATGATGATATAGACTTAACTGAACTTAGCCCAGGAAGGTAGAAAACTACTTTAGATGGATGCCACTACTTTGGTGATCATATATTTAATCACCTATAGCTAGATTCAGATCATCCATAATTTCAACTATCAAACCATCACATTATGCGCAGATGAAAGTGACACAGCTTAATACTAGCTTGAGAAGCTGGTTCATTCATTATTTGCAAATTACTCAGAAGTGGTTCAATAGTTTAGTTTATATATAGATACGAGTCTCCACAGCATAAACAAGAATAATACCTAAAGTTGAAATGCAAATCTTAGCACAAACTCTTGGCCAACAGATCAAGAAAACATTTAACAAAAAAGTACCTGCTTTATTAGGCAAACAAAGACGAGAAAAACACATTGCAATGTTGGAATTGAAAGGAGAAATGAAACAAACATTGAGATTTCGAAAAAGTACTTTACTCCAGAGGTGTCAAGCAAATATACCAAAAAAATATAAGCCAGAAAGTTTAGAAGATAATACTCAAGAGGTTTATATAAAAGTTAACAAGTGGAAAAAAACAGAAGGATTAAAATCATACCTGATGCCCCTACTACTACCTCCCCAATCACAATAGCTTACAATTAGCTTTTTAAGTTGCTAAACTCCTTGCAACTTAGCATTTCAACTACACAAATTCACAATGTAACCTACTAATTACAATGTAACCTACTAATTACAACTTTGACCTACTACAAATACTCAACACCTCCTACAACTTAGCATTTCAACTACACAAATTCACAATGTAACCTACTAATTACAACTTCGACCTACAAATTTATATTCTACAACAAACAAAAATCCCGCTTCTAATCAACTATCCTTAATGTAACATATAATGAGGAAAAAGAAAACAATATTTCAAAGATTCTATCACAGGAAAAAAAATCAAATCAAAACAGAAAATTTGAACAGCATACATATAAATGGTCTTCTAAAATTGACCAAGAAAAAAGAAAACAACAACATTTTCAAACCCAATAACTTGAACCCAAAATCACCCCCCAAACAATAGTTTGCATGCAAAGAGATTATAAATAACAGCAGAAAAAACATAGATCTAGTAAAAAGAGACTCGAATTAGAAAAAAATTATAAAGAAAGAAAAATAGAACAGAGAAATCAACAGGCAAGAATGCAAATAAAGGGGAAAAAATAATAGGCAAAATATGGGAATTTTACCTGACAAATGAAATCGATTCTCAGAGAAGACGATGAGTGTCTAGACACGAATGAAAAGCATCCAACTTATATGATATTCCCCATTAGAAGTGTTTGGAAATTCGACAAAGATAAATAAAATCAAAATCAAAATCGATTCTACAGAAAAGAAAAGAAAAGAAAAACAGGGAAAAATTTGGAAGAAGAAGCAGAAATATGGAGAAAAGAAAATGGAGAAAAGAAAAGAAATGTGAGAAGAAAAGAAGCGTACCGTACCAGAAGAAGAAGTAGAAATCTGGAAAGGAAAAAATTGAGAAACGTCGGAAGAGGATGAGGGAAAAGAAATTACCTGTGCAAGGAAGCGTGGGAGAATCGGAGCGTTGAGGACGAGGGCAGAAAACGGAAGAGAAAAAAGGGAAAGATGCGGAATGGGTAATCGGCGCTGAGGGAGCATAATGCCTATTACCCGCAGTCAATGTAATGGGGGAGTAACTGATTCGGCGCGGAATGAGAAAACAGCGAACCAAACGCCGGAATAGGTCGGTAATGTAATAGGCGCGTAATCGGGGAGTAATGGTATACCTATTACAGCGAACCAAACACGCTGTTAAAGTTTCATGAGAATTAAACACAAACGAGTAAAAGAACTCATAAGTCAGCAAGGATTATTTTCAAATGTTTCAAAGGGGCGCAAGGTGAGGTGATGGGAGTCCAAATTAGTGAGCAAGATTACCGCACCAAAATGCGCAACACAAGTAGGTCAACCATCAAGAGAAACCATAAAAGGGAAAAGTCCACAAAGCCAGAGATTCATAATGGAAAATCATCAAATACATAAATATAAAAAAAAAAACCATTGAAGTACAAATTTCAATTCATTTGAATCATATTATGGTATCCAATCCAAAACAATAAGTTCAAGTCACAACAAAGTGAAAATAGCAGTTAAAGCAATTTCTCCTTCCTTTTTACCTTTGGCTTTCCCATATAGTATCTGCATGCATAGGCAAAGCTAGAATTCTTGATAAGAAGGATCATTATATTTTTATAAATATTAATGTTCAAAGTAGTCTCCCACCATTTTTAAATTTAGGATAATCTTAAATATCAAAATTTAAGAAAAATAAATTAAATTAAATGCTTAATTCATATTAGAGATTATAATTATTTAAGTTTATTTTTTACTTAACTAATAATTAGGTACCATTTATACTTAGATATTACAATTATTAAAATTTACTTTTATCAAATTAATATTTAGATCCTACTTTATATTAGTTTACCAAATTAAACTAAAAGTATTACTAAATTTATTATAAAAATTTTATAAATTTTATAAAAGCAAAATATCTTTGAAAACTTTGAAAGAGACAAATACAAATTAATTTATTTTTTAAAACACATCAAAATAAAAATTTCTAAAACTTCAATTTTAGAAAATTTAAGGATATGGAACCTCTGGTGCATGGCTCCTTCCTTGGCCTTGCTCTTCTCTTTTTTCTTTTTGCTTTCTTGTCCTCCTCGGAAATAATAATATATTACATATTAATTAAAAAAAATTAATGTACACCTTTAATTATTAAATATATTGATTTTCTCACTTTGATCCGTAAATTTTCTTTTTGGTTTATTATTAAATATTTTTTAGTTCAATCTCTAGATATTCTCAATTTAATTCTTTAGATGTTTTAAAAAATCAATTAGAATATCTAGTCAATCATAATCTGTGATTTGTCATACATTGATGTTGTAAAAACTTAAAAGAGTTTTTAAATAAGATAAAAATACAAAAATAAATTCAAAATTACAAAATAAAATTATAAATATATATTTTAAAAAATATAAATATGTTAGAAATTTTAAAAAATAAAAAAATATTAAAAGATTGTAAAAATTATAAAAAAATTATTAGAAATTGTAAAAAATTGTAATTTTAAAAAATAGTTGCATCTTGGAATAATTACACCCTACCACTTGTTAGTAAATTATATTTATATGGATGAATAAAATATATTAAAATTATTCCATGTTAAATAATAATTAAATACTTAAATTTATATTTATATTTAAAACTAAATAAGAAAAGGAGAGGTAAAAATGAAAATTGCCCTATCAATTAGAGATGTAGTGGGTAGATTGGATCCCTTGAGCTCAAGTTGAAAATGGAGCACCACTGCATTTGTTCCACTGAAGGTTTACCAAATGCATTCCTAGTGAACCTACGGTGCGATTGGAGGAAAACTTCCGACAGGTAAGTCCAAACTAGATGTGATCATGGGTCGGGCTACCCAGCTCAGCCCGACGGTCTGCCCAAAAAATAGAAGGGTTCGGATAAAAATATAGGCCTAAAATATGAGTTTGGGCAAAAAAAGAGGCCCGTTTAGAAAACGAATCGGGCCTCGGGTAAAACTTTTTTGGCTCGGGCCTGGCCTGGCCCGGCCCGGCCCGAATTATATATTAAATATATATATTTTTTATTTTTAATCAAATATATATTATCTATATTAAATACATATATTTAATATGGGTCGGGCCGGGCTCGGGCTTAGCAATTTTCTTTCGGGCCGAACTTGGATAAATTTTTAGGCTCATATTTCGGGTCAGGCCGAGCTCGAGCCTAACAAATGGGCCTAAAATTTTGTTTGGGCCCGACTTGAATCCGGCCCGGCCCATAATCACCTCTAGTCCAAACCAAAGGTAGCTTAATTGTGAATCCTAACCATATTTATCTGAGTATCAATTTTTGACTCGAATAAAATTAATTTTAGACCAAAATAAAAATGATAAATACACTAACATTATATTGATGGACCCTAAATTATGGTCTATTAATCCACTACTTAAACTTTTTAAAGAATTGTTTGAATTTAAATTAGAGAAATATTATTCCTAGTGAGTTGTATAACTGTAATAATGACCTTTACATTAAATACAATCGTGGGTGGGGCTCATCATCTCTGCCTGCCTCTGGTCGTCCGCGACGGCGATGGATCTAGTAATTAATTTTTTCTTTTTTCGATATTGTTTTTATTATTTTAAGATTTAATAATCGGCACGTCACCTTCACTTTGTTTAATCATTATTTTACTACCATATATATTTCAGCAATTGCTTTTTTAGCAGGTCAATAAAATTCATGATTTGTAATATATAAAATATTTATTATTTTTAAAATTATTTATAATCCTCTCAACTTATAAATATAAAAATAATGCGTTATAAATTAATTAAGATTGTTGCCTGATTTTGATTGATTGTATTATACTAATTACTAAATATCCTCCATTCCCACATACCAAAGAAAAAGCTAAAAGTAAACAAATTGCAGATTTATTTTATTTTATTTTATTTATTTACTTAATACTCTTGATTTTGATATATTTCAATCCCCAATTTTTTATATAGTTATAACTGATAAAAGAAAAACACTAAACTTATCAATTTTAAGGGCTAGTTTAGTGTTTAACATTATAGTCAAAAAGTACTTTTAAGAAATAAAATGTCCATTTTAGACATGTTATTATCAAGTAACAAATATACATTTAAATAATATTTAAATTAGTTAATATTATTATGTTTTAGTAAGAATATAAAAAAATATTATAACTTATTGTTAATATTTTAATATATGAAATATAAATTTTAAATATTTTTCAACAATAAATATTAATTATTTATAAAATTTAATTAGGATATATAAACTATGTTTTAAATATTTAACTATAACCATTAAATATTTTTAATTAGTATTTTAAAAAATATTTTTTAAAATTTTTAATTAATGATTTTAACATATTTGTAATTAAACACCAAGAAAAAAAATGGAAAGTACTATCTTATTGGAAGGGTGAAAAAATAATTAAATACCAAACGTGGTTTTGGGAGAAAAAAGCTAAAAATTTTAACTTCTCGTTTTCAGAAAAGTCAAAAGCAACTTCTTTAACACTTTTTTTTCAAAAATATTTTTGGAGCCGGAAGTGCTTTTTTTAAGCCCTACTAAACAAGTAAATAGTGTGAATTCAATTACGTAGCATTAGAGAATTAAAATTTAGATTTGAAATTGACTTTGAAATTATGATTTATAAATTTATTATTTCAATTTTTTTTAGGAATTAAAATATTTAAAATTTAAAATAGACTTGATCCAAATTTATTATTTCGAAAATTCAAATTCAAATTCAAATTTGAATTTCAACGAATTTTAGGCCTTAAAAGTATATATTTTTTAAAATTTAATTATTTAGAACTGGACCAGCCGAGAATCAATTAAGATATCGATCAAATCAGTCGATCCAACAATCAAATTGATTTTATCTATTTTTAAATATTTTTTAATAATTTACTCAATTGAACCGATTGGGTCGATTAAATTAATTGATCCAAAAATTGATAGCTTGATCAATTTGCCTACCAATTCAATTCTAAAAACCGTGAATGATATATATAAGTAAATTAATTATTATTATTTGAGCTTTGAAGGAAGTGTGAAAGAAGAGAATAAAAAAATTTCTCATATTTTTTAATCAATTTTATATTTTGAAAATTCCAAATTTCAAAATGGATTTTTATGAAATTACACTTGAGACTTTTAAATTCAAATTCAAAATTTTGACCCAAATCATGATATATTACATATGTATACACTGCACCAGAATACATTTTCATTTACAATTTCCTTTTCTTCTTCGTGATATATATATGTATATGTATACACTACACCATTTCCCTCAAATTCAGATACTAATACATGTGTTGGTGCGAGCGGGGACTTCCAAATAAGCCCTGAGTTTAATCAAAACAACATAGTATCCTACTTTCTTGTTATGCCTCTTGACTAAGGTTGTTTATGTCGGATAATGCAGCAAAAGAAGGAAGCCATAGTTCTACACGAGTTCCACCTGCTCCTAGAGCAGCATCCGTGGTCCGAGGTGATATCACACGGACAACACACCCATAACTTTCAAGTATTTCTCGTGCTACAGTCAGCCCAGCAACAAAGTTCCATGTCATGTTGTCTTCAATCATGTTCTCCGAAAAGAGTTCGGCACCAAATGGTGTGAGGGAATGCATCTGTGTCTGCAAATACATACATCACCAAAACATTTCATTTATGATGAGCATGAGATCTAACTCAAAAGCAAGTAAAATAACTGCAATTTCCCAGGTAACTGTAACAGGGGTGACACTAAGCATTAACAAAGAAATACATGTACTAATGGTTAAGTAGCAAAAAAGGACATACCAAAGGCATTCAATACTATCTAAAATGAACAAAAAAGCAAAAGCTATCACAGAGGAAAAGGAATCTCCAACAATACCATATAGTGCATATCTGGACCGTCGTCATCAATTACTAGTAGAGCACCACCTGCTGGTGCACTAGTAGAAACAATTTCAACCTTCCCCCCAACCTGAGTACGTAACAATGCACCCTCTATCAAATTGCTCAGGGCTTGGCGCAAAGCAGGTTCTTCTATAGCCACTTGCAAAGGCTGCGAAAGTTCACTTAATTCCACCATGCGTTGCTGCTTATGTGCAAGAGGTCTTGCGGCATCAACTAAATCAGTGAGTACATCAGAAATATTGCAGGACTTCCTGAGAAAAGAACAAACATAATCAAACTTATAATAACGCTGCTAAAAGAAATCAACAGTAGAAATATATTGCATGTTTAATAAGAGGCGGGGCTGGATTGCATTCAATTGAAAAGTAACCAAGTGATTTATTATCAAGGCTATTTAGAGGAAAGATAAGCAGTTTAGCCTATATTCAGCTTTAGACTACAACCTAGGCTCACAGCACAAGTTCAGGCTATGTAATCTATACACTCTCCAACAATTAGCATCATAAACAATTTTCTACATGAGGTTTAACATCAAATTTGAACCGTAAAAGAGGAGTCTGCAACTGGAATTTAATTGATATGATTGAACACATAATTTGGTTTTATTTTATTTTATGAGGAGATGAACTCAAGTACCAGAAGGGAATTGCATACCTGATTCCGTGTTCTTGTAATGGAGCAAGAGCCAGAGGTGGCATTGGCATCTCTAAATCCTTGTCTGTAGTACTTAGGGATAGTAGTAAACCAGAGGTTTCTGACCTATTGCCAGACCTATCCCTGGAGAAATCATCTGATAATTGAGATCTTAGTGACTCAGGGTGCGAATGAGTTGAATTACGCATCTTTTTCAAAGATCCTTCATTGTAGCGCATTATATTAGCCTAAAAACAAGTCAGATAGGAAAATCAGATATGGGCGTGAAGATGACTAGAAAAGGGAAACTTTTAATACCAAGAATGAAACTAGCTGGGAACAGAAAGACATAACAGAGAGCTATTGTATCACATCAACCAAAAGAAAGAAAGACATTCTGAATCGTCAAAAGAAGAAAAATGAAAAGGAGAAGAAGCAGCAACAGTCTTAATGTGTGTATCTCTACATGCTTTGAGAGGAAAATGACCTTTGTCAAGTAAACAGCATCTTGTAGCTCTTGAAGGGTGCCGCTGATACAGTCACCTTGCACCAATATGTCTTCAACAATGTCGTGAGAAATCTACAAGAGTATGCTTTCCTTAATTAAATATGTAATAGTCGAAAGAATTGCAGAATGAAACACTTAAAACCGAAAAGTAGGATCAACATTTTTTCAGATGGTTCAAGAACTAACCTCATGTTCTTTGACATGAGTGGATAGCATTTTACTTAACGTCCTAATGCTGGAAAGAGGACCGCGAATCTGTAAGAAAATTTTGAAATTTAAAGGAAAAACCATAATAACTTGAACAATAAAAAAAAAGGAAGAAGGAAATGTATGTACAGCAGGCAACACATTATACCTGCTCAACCAGAGCACCCATTCTGACATTGTTTTGCCATGTCGATTGCTGTAGTAAAATAGCTTTCTACGGAAGAAATACGGTTAATATAAAAGCTGCATTGACTCATGACACACAAGTAAAATCACATTAAGTTCCTACATACATACAACATAACATGGCAAAGCTAAATCCTTTTTTCGCTTGATAATGGCAATGGAGCATTTGTATAAATTATTGGTAGTATAAAGATAAGAAGAAATAAGACGTGAGTGACTAACCTGATCCATAACATAAGCCACTGCTAAAGTTCGAGATATATTGATGGCATTGGATCTCTCGTCAACAGTAAAGATGTCATTTTGCCTCATGGCTTCATTCTCAAGAGACTGAATTTCCCACGATTTTTTCAAACCCAGTCCTGGAGAAGGAGAAGACAACGCGTAAGCCTCCTCAGGAGTCGGAAAACGAACCATGTCCCCACTTTCACTCCCCTGCGGCACCTTCTCCATCCCCGGGAGCTCCGCCACCAAGAAGCCCACCACGAACGGCTGCTTCACCATAGGAAATACCACCGCTCTATGCTCCCCCACAACCTCCATTTGTTGACTTGAAAGCGCCGCTTCAGCGGCACGCAGTCCTGCGGGGACAGTGAAGTTTCCAACTAAAAACAAAATGTCGGCGGCTTCGACTCCCGGATACGAGGTAACTCGACGTAACTCCAGCTGGTCCATGACGTAACTACCGGCCGGCCTGACATAAACGGAGAGAACAGCGTCGGGGTCAACGATACGGCGAAAGAGGTCGAGTTGTTCGAGGCAGAGGCGCTGGAAGTCGGGGGTAGGCATGATTAATTTGTGGTTGCGGTGGTCGTTTTTCTCGATTCTTTGAGTGAAGTCGACGGGGGAGGTGGAGGCTTTACGGATGGCAGCGGAGATGGCAGAGGCGGAGGAGACCATGGCGGGTTGGGCTTGGGGGGATTCATCGTCGTCGGAGAGGGTGGGGGCGGAGACGTGGTGGAGGGAGGTGGAGTTGAGGTTGAGGTGTTTGAGAGGGGGCTTGGGAAGAGAGGAAGAGGAGAGGTGGTAGAGGGGGGCACGTGGAAGGGTTTGGTTGGTGGAGGAGTTAGGCGGGGAAAGAGGGAGTTGGGATGTTATTGCAGAGAGAAGCATTGGTGGAACCACCGAGGCTGCCATAAGTGTGGACTGGACTGGATGGATAACAACAAAAACAAAAATTAAATCAAATGATAATGGGGTTTCAATGCTGATATTTACTAAACGACTACGTTTTAGCTGCTTTTTTGTTTTTTAATATGCTTAGCATTCATTACGAAATTCCAGGCTTTTTTTATTATAAAAAAATTAAAAATTAATTAATTACATAAATAGTATGCAACAACAATTAATTATGATATGAAATCTAACGTATTTATCCGTGTCGCCTGATAAATTGATGATACTATCCTCATTTTTCAATTTTTTTAAAAATACTTGTATTTTCGAATGTGCATTGAAGAAAAATAATACAAAAAAAAAATTATGGGTGCCACCTAAGAGTCCAATAGCACTACTTTAACTTTACCAGACAAACCAGATGCAATTTTTAGTGTTAACAGATTTATCACAAGCAATTAGGATTATCCATAATCATTTTATTGGAAATCCTGATGATTTGTTAACTCTAAAAAGAAGAGAATTTTTCAAAAGAAGAGAATTTTTCAAAAGAAGATGTTGTTCCTACAAGAAAAAAAGATTTGTGAAGGCATTTTTATGCAATGACAAAGCTTTTTTGTGCTCTTGGATTAGATCCTAGTCTAAAGCAAGCAGTTGTTGCATCCATTCCGGATCCGCTTCAAGTAGCAATAAATCAAAATCTTTACTGGCAGAACAAGAATATTCTTTATCTTACCATGGGAGAGATCCAGCAGGAAACATATATTGCCCTAGAAGACTTATGTAACAGAAGAAAAGTCTTCAAAGACTATCTCCATGGTGACAGAAGATTAGATAAAGCCTGCAATGAATCACATCTTAAAATCAAGTGTGGTAAGGACAACTCGTGTTATTGTCCTACCAAGAAGAAAAAACATTTCAAGAGGATAAAGAGATTTTTTCCAAAGATGTCCAGAAAAGGAAGATACAAATAGAGATATCTCAAGAAGAAGAAAAGGTTCCCTAGAGGAGCTAAATCTACCCGTTGCTACATTTGCAACCAAAAGGGTCATTTTGCAAAGTCATGGCCAAACAACAAACATGGGACAAAGATGATCCAGCAAATACAACAAAAATCTGGAATCAAGATTGATGAGGAAGATGATCTTGAATCAATATTTTCTATTGATGATGAGCCTAATGAGAAATCATTATGTGCAATCTAGAGTATTGATTACAGTGAATCTAAAACTTCATCAAGTGAGATATTCATGATGCAGTCCCAGATCCTATCAAACTCTCAAATTCTTTCAACCTCTCCAGTTTCGATACCACATATTCCAGTTTCAATCTACTTAAGTAAATACAGTAAACCTATTACTATAATTGCTTTTATTGATACTGGAGTAGCAGAAACAATCATGAATCTAGAAGTTTTACCAGCAGAATGATGGGAACCTCATACCCGATACTTTAACTCAGCAGCAAACAAAGTTTTTGCAACACACTGGATAAGTAAGCCTATCAAAATTCAGTTTTTCCCCAGATGTTCCGTTACTACTACAGTTTTTGGGTCAAAACTTCCTGGTAAAGATCTTATTGTTGGCTTTGATATTTATACAAAAGCTAAACAATTAAGAATTCTACCAGAAAGACTAAGGTATAAACAAATGTTTAAACCCTATGTCTAGATCCCTAAATTGTTTACAGTTTATTCGGAGAAAATCCAGGAAGTTGTGGAAGAACTAAAAGAAAAATCATGTGCGAAGTCCTAGTTAGAGTTCTTACAAAAATGCAGAACCCTTTGTGGAAAAATTTTGAATTTTTCATCAAACTCTCTTTTAAGAAGAATGAAGATATTAACCCTACCAAAGCTAGTCATATGGAAATGAACCCAGAACATTTAAAGCTAGCTGAAGAAGAATGCCAGCAGTTACAGAAGGAAGGATTGATTGAAGCCTCCATGTCAACAAAAAGTCAGAACAAGCCAGAGGAAAATTAAGGCTGGTAATCAACTACCAGCCTCTTAATCATTTTCTACAAGGCAGCAAGTTCCTTTTGCCCAACAGAAACTCTATATTTTCAAGCCTCGCGAAAGCCCAAGTTTTTTTCTAAGTTTGATCTAAAAGCAAGATTTTGGCAGTTGGGTATAGATCCAGAAGACAAGACTAAGACGGGATTCTGCATCCCAAACAAACATTTTCAGTGGACAGTTATGCCTTTTGGACTTAAAATTTCTCAATCACTATTTTAAAAGGCCATGATAAAAATCTTCCAGCCCATCATGGATCAAGCCTTGATCTACATAGATGATATTCTCCTATACAGTCCAGATCAAGAAAGCCATGCTAATCTCCTGGCCCAGTTTAGGCAAATAATCCTTCAACATGGAATCATGCTTTTTGAAAGAAAGATGTAGATCAACAAAGAAGAAATAGAATTCCTTGGCATGATTATTAGAGACGGCAAATATCAGCCCAATGTCAGTATTGCTGAAGAATTGAAAAAATTTCCAGCTGAAAATATTTCCAAAAAACAAGTTCAACAATTTCTGAGAATTGTAAACTATCTTAGAGATTTTGTTCCAAAAATCTCAATATTTACAAATCCCTTGAGAAAGATGCTAAGAAAATATCCTCCTCCATGGGGTACCAAACAGTCCTAGGCAGTCCAAAAATTGAAAGAAAAATTGGTGCATTTACCACATTTGCAAATCCCCTAAGAGGGAAAAAGAATTTTGTAAACAGACGAAAGTGATAAATATTGGGGAGCCATCTTATTTGAAGAAAAGGATGATAAAAGACGATTATATGGATACAAAAGTGGAAGGTTCACAAATGCTGAAATTCACTATCATTCCACCTTCAAAGAGATTCTTGCTGTCAACAGAGGTATTTCTAAATTTGAGTTTCATCTAGTAGGATATCATTTCCTTGTTGAAATGGATATGTCCTCATTTCCCAAAATGCTGAAGTTCAAACAAAAAGAGGTACCTCATCCCCAACTTCTTAGGTGGGCAGAATGGTTTTCCAAATACTCCTTTAATGTCAAGCACATAAAAGGAAAAACCAATGTTCTTTCTGACATTCGTACTAGACCCGTTGAAAACTTCATGATCCAATCTTCATCCTCTTCTAAGAGCAAAGGTAAAAAGAAAATTTCTGGAAATCCACCTTCACCCTTTTCTATACCTTGTTAGCCAAATTCTCACCCTGATCATCCTCCAAAAGTTTTGAGCCTGATACTGGAAAAAAGATTCCATAAAGAAGCCACGAATATGATGCTTTCCTATCAGTTAAGTGTCTTTCGAGATTTTGGAGGATTATTTTTAAAACCATTAGGTCTTCATCCTGAGACCCATTTATTCATCCGCTAAAATTTCAGTTTGGTGAATTCCCTGATGAACTAAAATGGATGTTTTGGTACTTAACCCACTTGTTTCATATTGGAATAGAATTTTTTATTGAACACCTCCAGTACTTTCTAACAATGGCTATCCAAGATGAAATTAGCCCAGAAATGAAGAACTTAACCACCTTTTTCAAATGGTTTTATCCTCTGGAACAATGGCCTGATATGATCATGTTTGAATTTCTCAAAAACACAAAAGCCTAGTGGATCTTAATTATCTTTTATAAACCCAGTACTTTATGCAAAATGGTCTAGCAACAGAGTTGGGAGCTTTCCCTAGCACATGGATTCATAAAACTTATTTTTCACAAATAAGTTTAAATCCTTATGACTATAAGGATTTGTAGAAGTACTTGTGTCAGATAAACAGAATTATCCCCTAAAAAATATGGCCTTCAGGAATGACATTGGCATCATGGGATATAGATAATGATCCATTGACACCTTATCAAGAACAGTTGAAATAAGCTCTCAAAGACTATTAGATAAATATACCAGATCCAAAAGAGTGGTCACAAGAGTATCCAATGTACTATAGCCAAGCAACACAGGACACACCAGCCGGGAAAGATATTTATGAAGATACACTCGAAAAACCATTTGATGACTTGGAAGAAAGAATTGAACAGCTGGAACTAAAGCACTATAGGGCTAAAGAAGAAAAGAAGAGAAAGATAGAAGAGTTAAATCTCACTTCTAACACCAGCACAGATTATGACACTGATTGAGAGATGCTGATTAAAAGTCTTTTGTCTCTTATAAATTATTTTGCTTTATTTTATTAAAGTATGAGTGAGTCATAGTCCTTTTATGCATGATTGTCTGTATGAGTCATGGATCAGATTCCATCTTATCTAGAATTCTTTCTCTATATAAGGAAGGAAAACTCTCAGTTGTAGCAGGAAGGAAGCATTTGAAAATAAAAAATACGAGTGTGATTTTATAAAATGTCTTGCTAAACTTTTCTATTCTCTTTCTTCTTGATTATGGTATATCAATGAAAGAAAATCTCCTGTGAGTTTAGAAGTATGCTCTGTACTTGCCATACATTGGATCCTGCACATTAGAAAATAAGCTTAGATCAGGGGTACTAAACTCAAGTAGATTCAAGGAAGTAGTCTGAATTAATGGTATTAACAACTAAAAGGTAGTGCCTGTTTAAATGGCCAATTGAAGAAGGCATTGGTTTTGGCAAAGCATACCTGCTGTTATGATTCATTAATTCCAGATATCCCGGCCTTGATTCTTCTTGCTATGTTTGGTATCAGATCCAGAACTCTAAGATTTTATTTTATTAGAGAAAACTAAATTCAGAAGGAAGAGATGTTTTTTAAACCATGAATACTCCCAGAACCTCTACAACTAAAGCCCCTTTATCTTTACCTAGTTTTCCCCTAAAATCTCATTCCGCCCGAAAAATATCTTCTTTATATAAAGTTGAGTATTTCACTGAAGAAGAAAAAGTCCAAGCTACGAACTTACCCCTTGTAAATCCTTATTCTACATACCAAAAGCCTACTTTCTCTCCCATCAAAAGTATTAAGTCCCTTATCAGTACTAGTCGGAAAAATGTTCGTGAGTATGTCCAGTCCTCAAAATTTGATAAACATCTTATTTATAGAGGGCAAGAAGAATAATTTGTCACTCTCGAGATTCCCTCAAATTTTTCACAAGAGTGGAGTCAACATGGATATTCTCATATCCATTTTGGTGCAGTCAGATTGGCTTTAAATTATCATGGAACTTCTGGGAAACCAGCTGTTTCCAGGATCGCCCTACTTGATTGCAAATATAAGCGATATCAAGATGCTTGTATTGGCACAGTTGAAGCTACTCTGAGCTCAGAAATGACTATGGTAACTTTGTTTCCAAATTTTACTATGTCCCTGCAAGACCCAAATCTGAGGGAAACTTTAAAGATCCAAATTCAGATTATTGAAGCTGAAATGGTAGAATCAATAGTAACAGCGACTCTTCACTATCAAATAGTGTATAGAGTCCAAGATCATGCTTTTAAACTCTTAAACCAATGATCTGAAGATTCTCTTCTTATTTCGGTCAACACAAGAGAAGAACCACACTATGTTCATGTTCCAAAGTAGATACCCAAGCCGGAGCTGTTAAAGCTTTTGCCAAATAAATGGGTAACCAATTATGAACAGATCCACCAACATGATCAACCAATAAGATCGACAAAGAGTCAGATAATCACTAGAGTAGATGGAACTAGTGTGATCAAGTTTGACCATAGTCATTTGAAACAACTACCTACTCCGTCCATCTTTTCTACACAAATGATGTTGCAACCACTACAGCCTGATGATCCAGGTCCAGGTCCAGAAGCACCCTTCATACAGAGTTTCTAGTCTGATGGGAAGCCTTTATATTTTTTCAAAGATCCTAACACATGAAATTTTCCTTGGGATCTTGATTGTTCCTGTGATGGATATCGAAATCAATGTTTTGAAGATTTGCATGATGAGATCTAGAAATCTCATAAAAAGAAAAACCACAAGAAATCAACCAAGTCAGAATTTTATGAACGATGGATGAATAGAGATCTAAACATTGGTCCGTTAAGAGAAGATAATGGTAAATTTGTTTATCTTGTAGACTATTCTATAGGAAAGCCAAAACCATTACCTCCTAAAGCTCAAGACCAATCTCCTAAAGACTTACCACAGCCCAAAAAGACTCAAATAATCAACAACAATGGTTGGCTAGGCCCTTGAAGCAACCATATTATAAAAGGATCAATAAATGGGTCCGAAAGCACAACCAGTTTCAAACATGTGCTCAAGAAGAAGAAGTTGTTGTCTGAGAACAGAAAGTTCCAGAAGTACAAATGTATTAGACAACCTCTTCTTATGAACAAGAATTTCCACCACTTGAAGAATTTTTAAAGAATGTGTATCTTCATGCTCTAAAAATCCCTCAAAATTGCAAGCAGATGCAGAAGACCGACAAGTAAAGATTGCAGCAACAAAAGCCACATTAAATTGGAAGACAAAAAATGCACTGGCCCAAATTTCTGCATTAAGGAAAATAGACCTGAAGGTCAGCCAGATGGACACTAAGGTCTCAAAGATTGAAGACAAGACTGATGAGAAATCTGAGATGATCAAAGATCTCATTCTGCTTTTCTAAAAAAGACTGAAAGAAGTTGTCACTGAGCGAGCAGCTCCTAGATAATACTTTTTCTCTCATCTAGCTCAAAGAGAAAAAGAAATTCAAAATCTTAAGGAACAGATTCGTATCCTTAAGGAGACAGGGAAAATTCTATCTACTCAACCTTCAAAAAATGGTATTGAATTATTCCCTTCAGTAAGACAAATATCATCTGGAAATTTGAAAATAGAATTTCCTCCTCCAGAGGAAAAGAAAAAACCAAGGACGTATGATATGTTTTTACAGATCAAAGCCAAAAAAGAAAAAGAAAAAAGAGATAAGCAGAAAGAAAAAGCTCGAGGAAAAAGACCAATACAAAAAGAGGAAAAGGAACAAAAAAGTCCTCCTCCATCCTCGCCAAGACAGGTATCTAAGTCTTTGATGATCCAAAAGGAGAAACAATCTTGTAATAATCCTTTAACAAGTTTTTTAAGGGATTATAATCAAGAAACACTTCCAAAGATATCTGTCTTACACAAGGAGTCTCCATCTGAAGACTCAGTTTCCTCGAAAACTATCTTAGAAGATTCAGAAACATCAAAAAGTTATTTCAAACCAAAATCGGAGGAACCAGAAATAATGGCCATAACACAGCCAGAGGTTAAGATTGATGAAATGTCAGGAGAAGAAACAAGTGAGGCAGGAGAGCCTTCAAATTCAAGAGCTACATCTCACATTTCAAGAGGAAAAATGATCTTTACTTTAGATGATATTCAAACAAACAAGTGGCCAGAAAGATTACAGGAATTCCATGCATGGCTTGAAGCCAGAAGATTGTCAGAAGAAAGCTATTACAATATTCTTGTAGAATTTGTCTCTCGATTTACTGGAATGTGAAAAGACTGGTGGAATTTCATAGACCAGGAAAACCTAGTAATGCTCACTACACCAGAACAGTTTTTTAGCGGCATTTTTTTAGGCCTTTAGCGGCGCTTTTTAACGCCACTAAATCCATTTGTGGCGCTTTAAGAAGCGCCACAAAAAATGCCGCTAACGACAATGTCGCTAACTTTTGCGGCGCTTACAGAAAAAACGCCGCTAAAGATCATGTTCTTTAGCGGCGCTTTGAAAAAAATGCTGCTAAAGATCATGTTCTTTAGTGGCGCTTTGAAAAAAATGCCACTAAAGATCGTGTTCTTTAGCGGCGCTTTGAAAAAAACGCCGCTAAAGATCGTGTTCTTTAGCGGCACTTTGGAGGAAAACGCCGCTAAAAGTAATGTTCTTTAACGGCGCTTGTTCAAAAATGCCGCTAATAGTAGTGTTCTTTAGCGGTGCTTATTTCACAAACGCCACTATTTAATATGACTTTTAGCGGCGCTTTTTTAAAAAACGCCACTAATTTTGAGATTTTTTTAAAATAAAATTTTCTGTGTTTTTCAGCCCTCTTGCAACAACAAATCAAAAGCAACCAGATCTAAACTAACCAAAAACAATAAATTTATATAATATTTCAAATTAAATGACTAAAATAATATTAATTGATATAAATAAAAGTGAATTCATACTTTTCTTTACGAAAACGTTAAAAGTTAAAATGATAAAAATATTTATGCAATATACACTATGACGGCGGAAGTTGCGACTGCTGAAACATCTTCATCATAATCTGAAGCTGCTGTTGAAGTTTGTTGTACTTTTTGTTCTGCTCAGCTTCTCTCGATGCCGCATCTTTTTGAAGTCGTAGCTGTAGTTCTTCATATTTCTTTTGAACCTCTGCTTCTATCGCTGCTTCTCTCGCTGTAGCCTCTACTTCCCTCGCTGTCGCCTCTGCTTTAAGTTGTTGCTGAAGTTCTTCATATTTCCTTTGAACCTCAAATGTGGTAGCTTGCATCTGAGCCATCTGGTCTTTTAACCTCTGAATTCAGCTTGAGATTGACTTCCCGAAGCCATGTATTGGTGCGAGCTGGATCCAAAATATTGGGTTGGGCTGATAAAAGATCCTTGAAATCGAACCCGACCATACTTTTCAAGACCCAAAACTTCAGTAATAATTCGGTTATCAATGTCTTCAAGATGAATAGAACTATCACTAGAAGCAATCGCTTCGTACTCCTTCTTTTTTTCCTTTAGTTTTTCCTAATAAATAAATGACATAGTTAGGAACGCAATATATATTAAAAAAACAAATGCAATATAACAATAGTCGCATTACAAGCAATGAATTAAACCATTAGAAAAAAAACACTATAAATAACTAAAACAAGTCAAATCGTATTAAGTAAACGTACCATAATTTCACCAGCTTCAGAAGTCATAGCAGATCCATCTTTCTTCTTATGTGTAATTTCAAAAAGTTGAAGGCGCCCAACTTTTTGACCGGACGACCGTTCCTACAATATAGTAGTAAAAATATTATTTAATAGAAAGTTATACATATTTGAGAATATTAAAAAATTAAAAATACATCCGCCTTAGCTACACATGCAAAACTTCTCGACCCGGCTGTGTGAGTGAATTTTTGTTGCTGCCGGCTGCTTTTTCCAACTCGTTCACGATCCTACGTTATAAAATTTTTAGTACGTAAATAGTAAATACTATAAACCAAAATAATTACAATAGTTTGGAAGTACGTCGTACCTCGCCTTTCTGAGAATGCCAAAATCTAATCGCATCTTCCCATTGGTACCTCTACATACCCGGCGGGACATTTTGCAATTTCTCATCGAGGGTTGTTTTTGTCTTATAATAATTTTTCTTCAAAGTACTTTTATTGTCTCTCCATCTTTTTCCCAATGCCTTCTTTACATAAGCATCCGAGACCTCTAAAGCAAACCTCGCCTACAAAAAACACAAGTTAATAAAGTAAATATAAATGAAACTATTTCCCAAGAATTACAGATGACATTAACATTTTGTTACCTTAATATTATCGAGGGCTTGGTTTTTTTTGCTATCGGGCATTTGACGCCATGACTCGTAGTTGATAGGCAACATATTCGTATTTCGTGCTAAAATGCCCATGTATCCTGCTAAAAGTCAAGCTTCTGATCCAATAGGCTGACCAAAACTGTTTCTGCATACCTTGACACGCTCGACTGGATCTAACTCGTATAACTCTCTAAGTAGCGTACGTCATCGACCTCTGCGCATCCCACCATTTTCAGCTACAAATGGTATATTATAATATAAGAATTTGAAAAATAAATCAATTATAAGTCAACACGTATGTAATTAATAAAATTTAATATTTAAATAAACTTGTTATTAAATTAATTAGTTCCAAAATTAAAATTATATATTAAAAAATGGAATTTAATTGTTTAGATTATTATTGGTATTACTTGAAATACATTATATAGTACTATAAAAGAATGTTTAAAAACTATTTTGCAAAGTTAAATTAAAAAATATTAAAAAGATATTAAAAAATTATTTTGCAATTTAACATGCCAGATGTAAACTGAACCAAACAATGGATTGGCAATCACCATTTTCATGTCTACTGTATAAACAATGGATTGGCTTCAACTCAACCAAACAAGTATTAAAACAAAAATTGAAGAATACCCATTAGGTACCTTTGAATGAAAATTTAATAAAAACAAAATATAGATAAAAATCACTGACAGTCACCGGACCAAATAAGTGGATTCAAAACAGTAGCTTTATACCTTGGAAAGGGTATCGGCCAAAACTGAAGATGGAGTCCGAAAAGTGTAATTTTAGCGTCTTCTCATCGGTTTCAGCCTTGGAGCTTCTGGGAAAGTTTAAGCTTCAAATCGTCGGTAGCTGAAAGAAAGGAGCCTCTTTAGCCTTCAGTGGAAGCAAGACGAGAGGAAAGGGAAAAATAAAAAAAACAGTTACTTGCTTAAAAGGACAAACTTACCGATGGTTGCGGCACCGGAGACGGACGGAGAATGTGATGCAGCACAGGAGACGGCAGAATAGCAGGTGGTCGGGTTTGGGGAGCTGTTAGGGATTAGGGGAAATTTTAGAGATTTGGGGGAGAGAATGAATTTTGGGGGAAATCTGATGGAGGCTTTGAGGGACAACAGATGAAAAATATCGGGTTCCAATTTTGGTCAGAATGATGGAAAAAAAAGACGCCGTTTTCATCTAAAAAATTAATCATTTGCGGCATTTATAAATAAGCGCCACTAACTATAAGTCGAAACGCAGTCGTTTCATCAACAAATAGTGCACACCTGTGGCGTTTTTGAATAAAAGCCACTAATAATACAGCAAAACGGCCTCGTATCGATAAATGTTAAAACATTTTTGCGGCATTTTAATTAAAGCGCCACTAACTATAAATCAAAACGCAGTCGCTTCATCAACACTTACCTCAAACCCTTGGCGTTTTAAAAAAATCACCACTAATAACATTTAAAAAACGGCAGCGTTTCTATAAATGTTAGAACAATGTTGTGGCATTTTAAGTAAAGCGCCACTAAATATACGATCAAACGAAGTCGTTTCCCCAACATTTAACTCAAGCTTGTGGCGTTTCCAAAAAACGCCACTAGTACCATTGACAAAACGACAACATTTCGATAAACATAAATACAATTTTGCAGCGTTTTATGTAAAGCGCCAGTAATAGCAACGTAAAACGGCGCAGTTTTATTAACTCCCAATAAAACTTTGCGGCGTTTTTCAAAAGCGCCACTAATGGCGAAGAACAGAATGGCGCCGTTCCCCTTCCCAGTTACAGGATAACTTCCCACTTTACATGATACAAATTTTGCAAAAAATACCAAAAGTATAGTCATTTTGCGGCGTTTTTCAAAAAACGCCACTAAAATAAAATATATAAAACATAACGTTTTGCAGTATCAGGCACAAAGTTTGCGGCGCGTTTTAAAAAACGCCACGAATTTCTAACCTTTTGCAGCGTGCGGTTGAAAACGCCACTGAGAACACAGATCAAAACGCAACGTTTTGCCATTTCTGAAACAAATTTACGGCATTTTTATATAAACGCCACCAGGAAAACGGAGTAAAATGGCATCGTTTTTCATACTAATCCATATTTGTGGCATTTTTTACTAAAACGCCACTAATGCATAAACACTAAAATAAATTTAATTTCTGTCCTTTTTTATTAACCTTAAACCCTTAGAACCATAAACAGTAAGACACTAACTATAAAAAACTAAACCCTAAACTGTAAACCCAAAATCTAAATAATAAACATTAACCACTAACCTAAAACACTAAACATTAAACCCTAAACTCTAATATACCCTATAACACCCTAAACTTAATTTAAACCATAAATATATATTATAAGTTAGAATTAAAAGTAATTAAAAAGAATCGTATATTGCTTGTTTAAACCCTAAAAAATAACTTTTCTTTCTATTTTTTTTATCAAAATCCCTAACCCTACTTAAACTCTAATACCAGCCTAACCTTTAAACCCATAATTAAACACTAAGACTCTGACTATAAAATCTAAACTCCAAATAATAAACTTTAAAACACTAAATATCCCAAACCCAATATAACAAACCTTAAACCTTAACCTACAATATAGTACTAAACATTAAACCTTAAACTATAAAACCCCTTAAACTATAACCCTTAAACCTCTTAAACCCTAAACCCCAAAAATTTTTAATCAATATTAAGTACTGCTTCCATAATTCTTTATAAACATATATGACCTTTTACATTAATATATATCTATATGTGTATATACATGTACATCAATATCCACATGAAATTTTTAGGGGTTTAAGGTTTTAAAGATTATGTTTTTAGGGTTTAAGGGTTTTGAGAAAGCAATATGGCCGGCATCGATTTTAACAGCTTAATGGTAACTTAAATGAAAACTTCTAATTATAATTAATATAAATAAATCGATTAAATAACAAATAGAAAAATAATTATTTTGCGGCGCTTGTCAATAAACGCCGCTAAATCCCCCAAATGCTAAGTAAAACGACCGCGTTGGGCTTAGGTTATTGGCAGCACTTACCAAAAACGCTGCTAAATCCCCGAATACTCAGAGAACGGTGTCGTTTGACTTATGTTTATTTGCGGCGCTTCTATACAAACGCCGCTAAAGTACTGAACATTAGCGGCGCTACCTCAAAAACGCCGCTAGGTTACCGAATGCTCAGAAAACGGCGTCGTTGGTCTTAGGTTTCTTTGTGGCGATTTATCAAAAACGCCGCTAAATCCTTGATCTTTAACGGCGCTTAATAAAAAACGCCGCTAAATCCCCGCATGCCCGGAAAACGACGTGGTTGGGCCGAGGTTTTTACGGCGCTTTATAGAAATCGCTGCTAATGCTTTTTTTTCGGCGGCGTTTTCCATAAAGCGCCACTAATGATTGATCTGGAGCGGCATTTGTTATCCAAACGCCGCTAGAGACGCCGCTAAAAGCCTATTTTGGTGTAGTGGCTAGTGATGGAACAAGAGAGAAAGTGAAAGAAGCAGTGAAGGACATCAATGAAACAAGTGAAACAATAGCTAAAGAAATAAGTAATGTCGTTAATTTGTTAGGCGACACTCATAATTTTTTTATTTTTTTTTTTCACCGTGTATATTTTCTATGTATTTTTTAGAAATATATATCTGTGCCATCTGACGAATTGGTGTCACAATTTTTTTAAATGTAATGACGAATTGCTTTATTATTGGCCGAAAAGTGGAATGGTGCCACCGGTGTGTCAAGCGACACCGTCGTACATTGTATCAAACGACCCATTTTCATAATTAATTTTTCTCCCATCCCATTTTTGTAATTAGTTATTTCGTAATATTATTTTTATAAATTGTCGTAAATCCATTGAAAGTATGCGAACACAATCCAATGGAAAGGTCTCATATAAAGTTGGTTTAGCAATTCACATGCTAAATGAGAATGTTGTCTAAGACTGCAGATAGTTCCTAAGAATGATCTGAATCCAAGTTTAAAACATCAATGCAGAACATGCTATCAGATTCTAAAATGGCGCTTTGTCAATGATAAGAGTGTAGAAGTCTTGAGCCAAGCCTTAAAGAATAGGCTTTTGTTGCTAAAATAGAAGAAGAGTAGACTAGCACGTTAGCTCCAGAAACTACACACCTTAGGTTGTCTCTAAAAAATACGGCAATACCAGTAGTAGAGGTCAAAAAAGAGAAATTCGTGCCATAATTAATCTTTAAAGTGCGTTCTAGGGGATAAATCCATGTTAAAAAAGAGGTGGTGGAGGGAAAAATGAGAACGAAGGAAGATTTGAGGCAAGAAAGTCCAAATATCCTTTAAAGGTTTCATTCCTAACTTGAAGCAAGTCCTATTTTTTCCTTTGAAAATGACAGTATTGTGGGCTTTCAAATCTCCTAAAAAATGAAACAATGAGCTTGGGACCAAGAAAAGAGTTCAAGGAGGTAAGCATTTTTGCACTGAAATCCACCATTGCGTAAAGAAATGAATGAAAGAGTGAAGCATGCTATGTAGCTTAGGCTGGGTAGAAAAAAAGCTCCAAGGGTCCCGAATGATCATCATATCTAAGATAATATGTTGTATAGCTTCGATGTCTTTTGTATCACATTAACACAAGCTTGCCTCAAAATTCATCAAGAAATTACAAAAATCAACACACACTCTCTTTCCAAAAGAAGGTGGTGTAAAAAAGAGATAAAATAAAAACTTGTTCAACTACCTATAAACTCTCTTGATTTGATGAACAAATCACTAGAAATCTAACTTACCTTCCTTGATGGCATGATTTTGCTCCAAGATTGAAGAGAAAATTGAGAGAAAAAAAATTCCTTAGTAGTTTTATTTAGCTTTGGTGTGAATTTGAGTGGGAAAGAACTAACTCTCTCTCTAATTTATCTCTTGGATATTTCACGCATAAACCCCTCTCTTATTTCTAAAATCATAATTTAATCCTTAAACATTTGACCACCAAAATTTTCCTTTATTACATAAAGAAGTTAGCGTGAAAAGAGAAAAAAGAATTTTTTTTTCTGCCATAAAAAAATCAAATCTAAAAACTCTCTTAATTAGATGAAAAAATCACTAGAAATCTAACTTATCTTCCTTGATTGCTTGATTTTTCTCCAAGATTGAAGAGAAAATAAAGAGAAAAATTGCTCGGTAGTTTTCTCTAGCTTTGGCATGAATTTAAGTGGGAAATAACTAACTCTCCGTCTAATTCATCTCAGGTGAAATTAGCTATTTAGTCTCTATGATATTTAACACATGCGTCTTTCTTATTTCCTAAATCATGAATTTATTTCTTATACATTTGACCACTAAAGTTTCCCTTTATTACAAAATAGTTCATATCCCAATTTACTAATTCCTCAATTTCAACTAACTAAATCTAAATTATTAATGAAAAATCACTTATATTAATTTATGGAAATAAGTCGACATCCATTCTTGGAAAACCTCTCGATATAATATCTCAGAACGTCACAAATTTTTCGATACTTTACAAATTTTGAACCATTGAAATTTTTAAGGCGTTATAATGCCACAAAACGTTGACACTTTTTGTATGTGAAAATTGTTGACTTGAAAACAATTGCAAGCACAAGCTAAGACATGAAGAAGTGCTTACGGAAGTGGGCACTTCTTCAACCACTACGAAATAAAGAATAAAGTAGGGAACAACAAAGTTTGTTTACGCAGTTCGGTTTCCTATGTCTACGGAGCCTAACTCAATGGGAAATATCCATTATCTTCAATGCTTACAATAAGTGAACCTAAATCTATCACACCTCTGTGATAGTTTCCTCATTTTTGTATTCAAGAAGGCTGGTACTCTCACCATTAAGTTCATCACTATAAACTTAGCATGTAAAACCACAACACAAATGTTTGACAATTAATTGCATTCTTACAAATAATATTCCTCAATTGAACAAATTAAGTGCTCTCAAAAACATTAAAATAACCTATACATATCTCAATTACATAGATATTTCGAGACTTGCTAACATAATGAAGATCTATATAAATACCTATTAAACAACAACTAAACTAGTTGAACATAATATAATGATGTCTATGATTGTGAAATTGAGAGCACCAAGTTTTTTTTCCTTTTCTTTATCTAATTGGGTTAATGGTAATTTAAGCTGCAATCTAATGTTTAATAGGGAGGTTTTGGATTGAAAGATCTTATTTGGTGTAGTTTTTGGTTACTCCGGAAGCAACGGAATAAATTTATTTTTGAGAATGTGAGTTGTTATACTAAGCAATTTGTTTAGTCTATTGTTTGTTGGGTCCAAAATATTAAAAAAATCTTGTATCAAATTTCTACATGGTAACACAAGTTGTGTGAGTTACATTGGTTGATTACCACCTAAGGAGGGTTGGGTCAAGCTCAATGTAGCCTGATGTAGTAATAAAGATGGTTTCGCCTTAGTTGTTGGATTGATCCGAGATGAAACGAGGCATTAGCTAATAGGTTTTTCATACTGACTATGGTCATCTTCAGTAATGGAAGCTGAATTATGGGAATTATATGATGGACTAAAACCTGCTAAGGATTGTGGTTTTACCAAGGTGGAGGCTAATTGTGACTGTAAAGAGATTTTTGATATGATTACTTCAAATGGGGGAGTCTCAGACATTGATTGAAAACATCTTGATATGATTACTTCAAATGGGGGAGTCTCAGACATTGATTGAAAACATCATGGCTTTATGTATTAGTTTTTAAAATTTTAATTTGCTCCATGTTTATTGGGAAGGAAATGAAGTTGCTGATGTGCTTTTCAAAATTTTGATATCAAAGTTTGTCACTTTCTACATTTTAGATGCTCCACTGGTTGAAGTTGAGTTGACCCTTGACAATGATAAGCTTGGAGTCTTTTATGTTCGAATGTAATTTATATTTTTTTTTATTTTTCTAGGGCTATGCCTTCCTATTTTATTCAAAAAAAAAACTATTAAATGATATATTAGTGATTTGAGCATTTTAATATTTTTTGGATATTTTTAAATATATATTGTAAAACAAGTATACTAGTCGGTTGAGATTTTTAACATTTTTAGATACTTTGTGTTAAAAGAAAAGGGTAAACTACATCCAAGGTCAATGAAATATTAGTAAGTGTACATTTTGGTCACTCAACTTCAAAATGTTATAAAAATAGTCACTAAACTATTTGAATATTTCATTTAAGTTATTAGGATATTAAAATCATTGTTGTATGACCTTCTATGTTCTCACTTTTGGTACCAATCGAAAGGGTAAACTTCCACTCCTCTTCTACAATTTAGTTTTCTTTTTCATGAAATAGGTTTGAATGTCATGAATCTGCGAACCAAAGTCCAAACAGTTTTTTTCTCCTATTTTTGACATCGATCGTTAGATGAGCTTGGATATGAGATATGTTTTTCTACTCGTCGATTGGTATTGTTCTACATTACCAATCGTTGAATTGTCACTTAAATTTGGTCGGGCGAATTTTTTTAAGAAAAAGACTTAATAGTCTAATGGCTTAAATGAAAATATTTGAAGTTCAATGACTATTTTGTAACTTTTTTAGTTAAGGAACCAAAATGTAAACTTACTAATAATTTAGTGACCTTAAGTATAGCTTAACTTAGAAAAAATTATAAAAGGTATGCTAGTTGTTTGAGTTTTTTTTTCTTATGCTATTACAATATTTGTTCCTTTAAACCGAACATAGATACTCATTCACCAAACTATTGTAACACTTATTCAATTCAATTTCAACTCAATTATGTTATCACATAATAACATTCCATTACAACTCAATTCCAAACCAAACATACTGAGTGTAATTTTAGACCTCTTTTAGTTAGACTTAGTTGTAACACCCTTATCCCGTCTCTAACACCAGAATCGAGTTATGGGATGCTACGACAAGTAACGAAACATTTACATAAAATTTTAAATCAAGAATTTATTTAATATTCAATAAATATCTTACAACATACAATTCATGCTTTACAAACAAAATCGAGCTTAAAACGAGCTTACGAAAGCTCTAAAATCATCACACGCGGTCATGTGACAGGTTGACCCCGTGTGACAAGGAGTTACATGGCCATGTGGAACAATAAGAGATCCAATTTCAAAACATACATGTGCGTGTGGTCAGCCTGTGTTACAAACTATGACTGTGTGTTCAAGTGTTCCATAATTTTCGTTGAGCACAAGACCATGTCACCTATCCGTGTGTGACAAACAGTCGTGTGTTAGCCCATGTGTGGTGTATATAACCCCTAATATGTAAAGTACAATTGATCTCTTCAAATTGACCTATAATGCATTTCTAAGCCATAAAAACTTGTTCAAAAACATGCCCTAACCATGTCAAAATCTATCATCCAACTAATTCATCAATACCTAAAACATTATGCCAAATTTGGAACTAAAACACAACATGTATAAGAATTAATAAGTACCATTTTATGGTCCTCATCCATTTCATACCAAAATAGCCACAAGCTCAAAACTTATCAAAACTAACCATTCATATGTACGTAACAAAGTACCCAAAATTAATGAGCTCAATCATTCATCGTTTCGTCAAATTACCATATGTTTATGTATACATAAAGATCAACCATGCCAAAACACATTCATCACTTTGAAAGTAAAGATCAACCATGCCAAAACACATTCATCACTTTGAAAGTATTTAGCCATCCTATGTACATGCCATAAATAACCAAGCTTGAACATTCAAAAGTCTACCGAATCGGAAGACAAAAGGTGTGTGCTTCTTGCTGATCCGATTGACATGTTTTGGCCATCCAAAATCTACAGAGAAAGTAGTAATATAGGTAAGTATTATAAATACTTAGTAAGCTCATACAATATTAACAATGACTTACCTTATTCATTTAACAATTACATTTCAATATGCAAACAATTTCGCCTATCATGACATTCACAATAACATCAACCAGGCGAGATTTGGATCGTAACCATATATATAATTTCAAATGGTAAAGTACAATTTCAAGTAAAAAATGTTCATGTATCAATTTCTAATCATCACTTTTCTCATATCAACATCATAATTTCCACATTTCATTTGTATATTTTGCCAACATCAAATTCATAATTTCATAATTTTTATCTTTTATTTTACCCGAGGAAAACTTATAAAGGAACTCAGTACAGAGGTGAAAATAATATCAAATGCTAGTCCGAGCTAATCATAAACACTAGTGTTAGGTTACCCATCTGGGCTAAACCTTTATCGACACAACAAATAGCCTGACTAGGGATTTATATACATGTAAGGTTAGCTGTCTAGGCCAAACCTATAAAATGACATTAGAAAAGTTACTTAGGTTACCGCCTGAAAGAGAAGCCAAGTTTGTGATAGATTTAGTACTAGGAACTGCTCTAATATCTTTCGCATTTTAGAGAATGGCACTGTAACAACCTGTTTTTCAGTGGTGTCAAAAATAGTGGTTTTGGGGCCATAAATCTGATAAGTGAGTTCGTAAATATTATTATTAAATATATATATTTATGAGTCAAATATAGTATTATAATAAATTTTAATTTGGTAATTTATGTTATTTGAAAGAATAACTAAGTTTAAGTGGTGTGTCCCTATAGTCAAGTGGTTTTATAAAATGAGGTTTCGGGATCTTGTTTCTATAAATCAAGCCCATAAATATTTTTAGTAAATATTTCTAGTAAATACTTATGGATTGATTATATAGGTATATTAAAATTTGGTTAAGAAATTTTAACGTTTAAATAGTAGATTAAACGAAAAGGACTAAATCGTAAAAGGTGAAAAAGTTAAATTCCATTAGTCAAATGAATCAAAAAGCTTTAAAAAGATAAAATAATGGACTTGAATGGTAATTAGACCATATTTAAAGTTAGTGGATATTAATGGATAGGTTGCATGGTAAATTTAATGAATTTTAAAGGTCACATTAGTAATTAAATAATTAAAACTAAAATAAACCTAACCAAAAGTTGTCATCTTCTTCATTCTTTCTTTTCAAAACTGAATAGCCATGGATAGGTGGGGAAAAGCTTCGGCCAATGTTGATTTCTCTTGCACGGTAAGATTTTTGAACCCCGTTTTTAGTAACTTTTAAGTTTTCGAGCTCGTATTAGCTTAATCTAGCTAGCCCGAGGGTCATTTTGTAAAATATTTAAAAGTCTAGGGACTTTACATGAATGATTTTTGGGTGATTGTGCATTTATTTGATAGAATATTAAGCTTGGTTGATAAATAAACTTATTTTGTTAAATTTTAAAGTTTAGGGATTAATTTGTTAAAATTTTAAAACTTCATGTAAATATTGGGAATTGATAAAGGATATGGGCTGATTATAAATCATATGAAATTGGCTAGCTATTATTTTGATTAAATATGGATAATTCATGAATTTCGGGATTTAGGACTAAATTGCATAAAAGGTAAAATGTTGGGGTAATTTTCTAAAATGATGATGGAAGGACTTAATTGAATAAAAGTGATTATTTAAGTGCTGGAATTTTATTAATTGAATGAAGATTATTATTTAGATCAAGAAACACTACAATTGGATTTAAATCGAGGAAAAAACTAAGGTTCTAGACTAGTTGTCGACTTTGTTTTAGTAATCGTTCTAATTAAAGTAAGTTCGTATAAGGATTAAATTTTTTATTTCTGTTTTGGATGGAATGTAAATTAATATTTGTGATATGCATAATTAGATGGATAATTATCTAATGGATTAAGTCGTGAAGCTAATTAAATTAAAGTATATATATGAAAAATATGAACTTCACTAATGTGTAATGGAATGGTACAATGGAATGAAAGGAAAGAGTTTAGATATGAAAAATTGAAAAATTTGTATTTCATGAAGCATGTGTGAAATGATATAATATACTAAAATTTAAAGAATCGGATATGTGAAAATGTCCCGTTTGAACGTTGTGAGTACTTAGGATACAAATGACATGTCATAAAAGATTATACGGTTTCGGGTGTTGGTCCTGAATGTCCTATTGATGGTTGAGGTCCTACATTTGTTGTGGATTCTCCACAGCTTGTGTGAGCAGCATCGTGTAGTTAACATCTCGAACTACAGCTCGTGTGAGCAGTATTGGAAAGGTTACGGTTATATGAAAATGCACTCTTTGTGTGAGTATTCCAGATTATCTGATGTAATTCTATATGGTTCAACGAGTAAGAAATGTTAATGGAAAGGCATATATAAAAACTTAATGTTACTAATGTTCATACGAAATGGAAAGATGGATATGCATATAGGAAATGAAAAGGATGAGAATTTACCATGTGATAAATGAAACATGTATAGAATTAATTTCTTAATATATGTTATGTTTCATAGATGTTACACTTATTATCTATTAACTATGTGGATTCAAATGAGAAGAATGTGTAATGGATATATATGGGATGGATGATATATTAAGCCTAAATGCTTATTATGTATATACCATGAATTATTTGAAACTTATATGTAATGTTATACTTACTAACCTTATGAGGTGGTGTGTATAGGAAAGGAAGTTTGGTATATGACATGATGAAAGTATGTTTGGTTGTTTAATTTAATATGTCTGGTAAGTTTAAGTTTCCTTTATATGAGCTTACTAAGCATTAGTTGCTTATATAGTTGTTTTCTTTGTTTTGTAGATCATTGGAAAGCTCGATCGGTTGGAATCTTCGTCGGAGCACAATCACAGTCTCTATTGACTATTTTGGTAGCTTTTAAATAAGTGTGGCTAATGGCTATAAATGACATATATAGGGTTGTGTGTTAGTTTGTTCTGTTTCGAGCCTATGCATAATACACTTGCGTATAAATATATTAAGTTGGTATATGTTTTGTGTTAAATGATGAGTGTGTGATGTGTGTTTGGCATGTATAAGGCTTGAATGCATAGGCTAGTTTACTACTTGGTAAGGTAATATGTTTCGACTAATGCCAAATTTGTGTATATGTTTATTTTGGCCTTGTAAATGCTTAAGTTAATATGTGTATTTTGGTCATTTGAAGGTCAGGTAAATAGAGGACATATTTATAACATTGATGCATATCAATTCTGTATTTGTATGGTATATGTTCAAGGTATGAAAATGACTTGAAATATGTTGAATCAGTGTTTGAGTTGTAGTTCCTTTGAATGGCATATTGGTTAGAACAATTAGGATGATTGAATGAGATGTTTTGTAAGTGTTTAAGGTGTGTTTTTGGTCACATGTATGTGTGGGAAGAAGGGTGTCTTGGAATGCAAGTATAGGCCTTGAGTTGCCTTGTTTTAGGGGTTAATTTTGGAGCACACGGCCTGTGACACGTGCTGTCACATGGTCGTGTGCCACACATGATCACCCTACATGACTGTGTGTTATTTTATTTTTTGGTGTAGGTTTCGCACGGCCTAGCACATGGCCTGCGACACAGTCGTGTGACCCAAGTCAGTGAGTTACATGGTTTGACACACGGGCTGGGACATGGCCGTGTGTCCCATAGTTCTAATTTCCATACGTTTTGGACTAAGTCACATGGCCTGGCCACACGGCTGTGTGACCCCTGTTTGCCAAATTTTCATGTTTTTCCAAAATTTTTTGATTTGTTTTGAATTGGTCCCTGATTGTTCTCAAACTGTTTTTAAGGTTTCTTAGGCTTGATTTAAGGCCGCAAAAGTATTTTTCTATAAATAAATTATGTTATCTAATGTTAATATATAAATTTCATGTTAATATTTGTTTCGATGTTAAATGTTCTAAATTGTACTATAATGACCCGTAACCCTAATCTGGCGATGGAGATAGGTTAAGGTTGTTACAGGCACCTACAAAAGTAAAAGAGTTGAAAACATAGTTGCAAGAATTAAGAGACTGTGAATTCATTTAACCAAGTGTATCACCATGGAGTGCTCCAGTTCTATTCATGAAAAAGAAATATGGCACTTTGAGATTATGTATCGACTACAGGTAGTTGAATAAGATGACTATCAAGAATAAATATTTGTTACCTCAAATTAACGACCTATTTAAGCACTTGATAGAGGCTATCGTGTTTTCGAATATTGATTTACAATCGAGCTATTATTAGTTGTGAGTTAAAGAACCTGATGTACCGAAAAATACATTCAGAACTCAATATGGACATTTTGAATTCGATATGATGTCGTTCGATTTAACTAATGCTCCTACTGCATTTATAGATCTGATGAATAAGGTTTTTCAGTCGCATTTTGATAGATTTGTGGTTGTATTCATTGATGATATTTTGATATATTAAAAAACTGAGATCAAGCATGACCAAAATTTGAGAATTGTGTTGCAAACTTTGCGGGAAAAATATTTGTATGCTAAATTCAGTAAATGTGAATTATGACTATTTAAGGTTGGATTTCTAGGGCATGTGATTTCTATGAATGGAATTTGAGTTGATCTGAACAAAATTTCTGTGATTGGGAATTGGAAACCTTCACAAAATGTTATAGAGGTACCTAGTTTTCTGGGGTTGGTAGGTTATTATCGACACTTTGTAAAAAAAAATTCGATAATTGCTTTGTCGTTAACAAAGCTACTACAGAAAGATGTTCATTTTATTTGGACTGAAAAGTTTCAAAAGAGTTTCGACCAGTTGAAAGATATGTTGACTAAAGCTCTAGTGTTGACTTAGCTTAAATTCGAGAAAGAATTTGTAGTTTACAGCGATGCTTCACTAAACAGTCTCGGTTGTGTACTTATGTAAGATGGAAAAATTATAGCTTATTGCTCCCGTTAGTTGAAATCACACGAGAGAGCATGAACTTGAGTTAGCTATCATTTTTTTGCTTTAAGGATTTGGCGACACTAAGTATACAATGAAAATGTCACATTTACACTAATCATAAAATTTTAAAATACATGATGACTTAGAAGGAGCTAAATCTGAGACAGCGTTGGTGGCTTGAATTGTTGAAAAACTATGATTTGATCATCGACTATCATCCAAGTAAAGCAATCGTGGTTGCAGATGCTTTAAGCATAAAATATTTATTTACTCTAAAAGCCATGAATACCCGATTGAATCTAGATCGCGATGGTTCTATTTTGACCGAATTGAGAGTTAGACCGACATTTTTATAGCAAGTCAGAGAATTGTAGAAAAATGATCTTGTATTGCAGTTGAAGTGAGAATTGGTTGAAAATTCCTAGTCTACAGAGTTCCATGTTGGTGACGATAAAAGTTTGTATTTTAGAGATCGTTGTGTGTACCAAAGATGTAACATTGAAATGAGATATTTTATGCGAAGCTCACAGTAGTACTTATTCGATTCACCCGTGTAGTACGAAAATGTATAATGATTTGAAATTGATGTATTGGTGGTTAGGAATGAAATATGAAATATCTAAATTTGTGACTAAATGCTTAATTTTTAAACAAGTGAAAGTCAAGCACCAGGTTCTGTTAGGTTTATTACAACCTATAATGATTCTGGAATGGCAATGAGAGCGAGTTACAACGGATTTTGTATTGGGATTACCATTAACTCTAAAAAAGGAAGATGCCATTTGGGTTGTTGTGGATAGATTGACGAAATTTGCGTACTTTATTCCGAGTAGAATAGATTATTCACTTGAGAGGTTAGCAGAATTACATTTTTCTGAGTTCGTGAGATTAGATGGTGTACTGTTGTCTATTATATATGATCGAGATTCGAGGTTTACCTTTAGGTTTTAGAGTAAATTACATGTGGCTCTAGGTACTAAATTGAATTTCAGTACTGCTTTTTATCTGCAGAAAGATGGAAAGTCAGAATGAGTTATTCAAATTCAATAAGACATGTTGCGATGTTGTGTCATCGAGTTTGAAGGCAACTGGGAGAAATATCTACTGTTGGCCGAGTTTACCTATAATAACATTTATTATCTAGCATTAGAATGTCATTGTTTGAGGCCTTATGTGGACGTAAGTGCAAAAATTTGTTATACTGGCCAGAGTTGAGTGAAAGAATGTTAATTGGGACTGAATTGATATGTGAAATAGATGATAAAATCAGGGTTATTCGTGATTGTCTGAAACTGCCTCTAATCGACATAATTCCTATGTTTATTTGAAAGGAAAAGATATTGAGTTTCAAATTAAGGATAAATTATTTCTAAAAGTCTCGTCCTAGAGAAAAGTGTTGCGATTTGGCAGAAAGGGAAACTCAACCCGAGATTTATAGGGCCATATGAGATTTTTGAAATAATCGAACCCATAGCGTATCGATTGGCTTTGCTATTAGATTTGGATAAGATATATAATGTTTTCCATGTATCAATGTTGCGTCGTTACCATTTAGATCCCTCACATGTGATATATCTTGACAAGGTTTAATTACAGCCATTTTTGTCGTATAGTGAAGAACTAGTGAGATTTTTTGCTCGGGAAGTATAAGAACTTCGTATCAAAAGTGTACCATTAGTGAAAGTTTTGTGGCATCGATGCAGTTTTGAGAAAGCTACGTGGGAAACGGTAGAATCTATGAAATCTCAATACCCTAATCTATTTTCAGGTAAGAAATTTCGAGGATGAAATTTTTTAAGGGGGAGAGTTATAACAACCTATTTTTTAGTGACAACAGAAACAACGGTTTTGAACCCCGGATTCCAATAATTGAGTCATTAAATATTATTTATTAATATTTATGAGCCTGTCATAGTATGAAATTGAATTTTGGTTCGTTAATTTTATTAAACAGTTAGTAATTAAGGTACAATGACTAAATCATAAAAACTGTAAAAGTTAATTCTATAAAGTTCTATTAGTTGTAATGCATAAATAATAAATAATAACTGTTGGAGATTTATGTCAATTTGGCCACTTCAAAGATGAGTGCACGGTTAGGTATTGGTTTTCTTTAAAATAATGTTAATTTATAACTTAAATATTATTATATGTTAATATGTAAAACAAGCAAAAAGGTCACCATCTCTTTATTTTGTTTTCATCACCGAAATATTATTTCGAAGAATGAGAAGCCATTGTTGAGCTTCAAGAAACATTCGGCACTTGCATGGTGAGCTTTAACCGATCTGTTTTTCATAAATTTTATATTTTTTTAGGTCGTCGTCTTCACTCCTTTTAGATAATCTGTATGTTCTTTTTTAAATTATGGTTTCAAAATGTTAAAATTGTTAACATTTGAAGCTTTTGATGTTAAGTTGTTAGATTTTGAGCTTAGGAATTAAAATGGATTAGTTTGTAAAGTGGAAATTGTTAGTTTTGAACATAAGGACTAAATTGGTAATATCTTGAAATTGGTATGTAATTTCAGTAATTTTTAATATTATGAGGTTTTAATTGAATATATTTGAAGTTGGTTTAAATTTTGGAGTTCAATTTTGGGAGTTATGACAAGTTTGATTTTAGGGACTAAACTGAATAAAATATAAAACTTGTAGAAATAACCGAAACATGAAATTGAGCTTACATATATTTATATTAGGCTATTATATGATATTTAAGTAATGAAATTAAAATAATTTATATTATAGATCAAGATTTGAACAAGATAGGGGAAAATCACGAAAAAGGGAAAAATTACAAAATAGTCCCTACTGTCGTGTTTATTGTTGTTTTCCAGATAAGTTTATATAGTATAAATAAATTTAATTTGCTATGGAATTATGTTTTAATGTGTATACTTGTGTTCTTGGAAGTTTGGATTGGTTATGAAATAATATACAACTTGGTGTTAGATTTGAATGAAGTGAAACAATATTGAATGGAAATTTTGATATTAACCCCGATGAACTTATTAAAAGTCTTGTACACGAGGTTACGAGTTGATTCCCAATGATTCTGAGCTCTATCATTTGTTATGGACTCAAAGATACATGTGACACAAGTTTAGCTCGGATGAGTAACTTGATGTCGTTTTATAGGTTTAGCTTAGACGGGTAACCTAACATGTATATAAAGCATTGGGCAGGCTATTTGTTGTGTCGATAAAGGTTTAGCCCAAATGGGTAACCTGACACTAATGTTTATGATTAGCTCAGAAAGGCATTTGACATTTTTTCACCTATATACCGAGTTCTTTTATAAGTTTTCATTGGGTGAAATAAAAGATGAAAAATATGGAATTATGAATTTGATGTTGGCAAAAGATACAAATGAAATGAGGAAATTATGATGTTGATATGAGCAAACTGATGATTAGAAATTGATACATGAAACATTTTTTACTTGAAATTGTTCTTTACCATTTGAAATTATATATGTGGTTATGATCCAAATCTCACTTGGTTAATGTTATTATGAATGCCATGATTAGTGAAATTTTTTGCATATTGAATTGTAATTATTAAATGAATAAGGTAAGTCATTCTTTATATTGTGTGAGCTTAATAAGTATTTATAATACTTACTTGTATTACTACTTTCTTTGTAGATTTTGGACGTTTGGAACTGTCGATCGTATCAGCGAGAAGCACCCACCTTTCGTCTTCTAACTTAGTAGACTTTTGAATGTTCAAGCTTGGTTATTTGTGGCATGTACATAGGATGGTTAAATACTTGCAAAGTGATAAATGTTTTTTGGAATGGTTGATCTTTATGTATACATAAATATATGGTAATTTGATGAAATGATGAGTGGTTGAGCTCATAAATTTTGGGTACTTTGTTATGTAAATATGAATGGTTAGTTATGATAAGTTTTGAGCTTGTGACTATTTTTGTATGAAATGTATGATGAATATAAATGGTTTACATAATGGTTTAGGTATTGATGAATTAGTTGGATGCTAGATTTTGACATGGTTAGGGCATGTTATTGAACAAGTTTTTATGGCTTAAAAATGCATTATAGGTCACTTTGAAGAGATGGTTTATAGTTTGCATCATAGGGGTTATATACACTGCACATGAACTAACACACGATCATGTGTCACACACGGGTAGGTGACACGGTTGTATGCTCAATGAAAATTATGGAACACTTGTATACAGTTTCACAATTTGTAAGACGACTGACCATACGCCCTTGTATGTTTTGAAATTGGATCTCTTAATGTTTCACACATCTTTATTCAAGTGCACGCCCAGCCACACGGCCATGTAACTCTTTGCCACACAGGGTCAATCTGTCAGACGGCCTGGTCACACAGTCGTGTAACCCTGTTTACATATTTTTCTTACTTTTTGTTAAGTTTTGAAATTAGTCCTTTCTTACTTCCAGGATGATTTTAGAGCTATCGTAAGCTCGTTTTAAGCTTGATTTTGTTTGTAAAGCATGGATTATAGGTTGTAAGAGATTTATTGAATATTAAATGAATTCTTGATTTAAAATTTCATGTAAATGTTCTGTTACTTGTTATAGCATCTCGTAACTCGATTCTAGTATCGGGGATGGGTTAGGGGTGTTACATCAGTATATTTCAAGCATTAGATAATTAAAATTGTGATATTGAATGTTCTTGGCTGAGAATATACAACAATGTACGCATAATCTAACCAACAAATTGGATAAATATTTGCTTATTTTGTTGCTAAGATTGAATATAAATTGTGGTTCTAGTGAATTACTATTCAAAATAAAAGAAAAATCCTTACACATTTGTATGTGAAACTTGCTAGGAGTGCATCCATTTCATTGTCGATGGATGCTTAATTAAGTAATAGGAATCGACGCACAATATAGTCAGTGGCACTTGTTGTGTGACACTAACAACATTAATTGAAGGAGCGATTGTTGGAAAAAATTCGGTTTGAAAACGATTTTCTTGCACAATGGAAAATTAAAATCTTGAAAACTGATTCAGTTTGTGATATTTATAGCAATAAATCCTAACCGAATTCATATATGTATTTTCAGTTTAGCGGACGTTCGTTGTCCCCAGCTTTCAACCAAATGATCTTCTCCGCTATGCTTGTACCACGAACTGTTTCGTGTGTGGGATCAAATCAATTTAATCAAAACACAGAACCATAATTTTCTCTCTCTTTTATTTGGGGAGAAAACAAAAATTCTCTCTTCGTTATTAGAAACTGGTAGATTTGTTATTTTGGAAAAATATATTTAATAGTTGAGAATAAATTTTCTCTATAACGACTCAAAAATCAGTGGTGTTAGAAAATGCAGTTTTAGGACCCATTTTTTGTAAACCAGATTCGTGAATATTTTTATAAATACTTACGGATGTTATATTAGCATTGAATTGAATTTTGATTTGGTAATTTTAACAAATTAGTAATTAATTAAGGTATAGGGGCCAAATTGTAAAAGTGTCAAAAGTTAAAATTGTTAATGAATCAATATTTAAAACTTTTTTAAGGGGCTTATGATTTAACTCTCAATACCTGACCCGCTCTCCAAGTCTAGGTCCCAGATGATACAAATTTTGAATAACTGACTAACATTATTTAAATTCAGTTTTCAACAAATTAACTATACGCAATAGTCTATACCAGCAAATACATGTTTTAAAAATTTCCTACTTAACAACTTCATTTACAATTTTTGTTTGTAAAGCTTAAAGAATTTGTGGTTAGGCTAATACCCTAAGGCATAACCTTTGGGAGCACCCCTCTATACGTATGTTACGATTACCACTCCTTTTTTATTTCATGATGGCAAAGTTTGGCTCAACGTTCCATCAGATTTACAATGGCAACCTTATCCTGCAATTAAGCAGACCATATATAAGCTCAATAGAACTTAGTGAGATTCTGCATAACAGACATATATCAAAATTCAAAGCTAAGAGATTGAAGGTTTAAAAGAATTTTTCCACTCCCTTGTCAACTCTGGCATTTAGCAGATTATATCAATGAGGCATTTCCGTTCCCGTTTTTCCCTGTAGCCCACGGTTAACTGACTACTCCTCTATCTATAGTATACATCAATTTAGTTCAGAGTAAGGGTTTTCTCAGAAAAAGGACCTAAATGCACCTTATCCAAATTTGGGAGTCCTAATGTTGGTCATTGGTTGTCTGACCTTTATTTCCTCAGGTTTCAAAAAAAATTATCCTTACTATTTCCTCGTGGACTTCTCACCGTAGGTTAGTCGACGGACTCCTTCTTTTTCCAGATTAGGTGACTTAGCCCTATATAACCTTGACGAACATAACTTCCCTAATTGCCCCATTTTGTCTTCAGACCTTTAAGTCTTGGTCCTCTGTTAAGTACATCATCTAGTTCAATCTGTCGTAAAACCACTCCATTCGGCAATCTTTACCAACCTCCATCACTAAGCCAAGAATTTACACTTTATAAACTCTCAAGTTCACCTTACTGATTGATTCTTCATGCTGCCATAATCGAGTTATGGTCTTTCTCTTTCTTCCCAAGCTAATTTTCCCAATGGATGTTACCACGCATTCTATCTTGGTGAATTGCTCTGTGTTTACTATCCTAGGGGACTATCTCGTATTTAATGTCCCATCGGACTAACTATGATTTCATAGCGTCTTTCAGCTATGGTCTTACACCATATAACCCCATGTTTACTGTCCTAATGGACTATCAAAAGATGCCATAACATCTTTCAGCCATGGTCTTAGTCCTATTTAGCCATTCTAGAGTGTTTTCACATGATGTCATAACGTCTTTCAGCTATGGTCTTACTTATTTTTATCATGATGCCATAACATCTTTCAGCCATGGTCTTACTTATTTTAGGCGTATAACCTCCGATCGATCCCATGTCCTAGGCATGATATTTATTTACTTTTCCTATTTTAACCCAACCATTCCTCCATTCGTCGTCCTAACCCTGATGCTCGAACATCGTAGTGTCCCCTCTACAAGGCCCAGAGCTTCACACATCACAGGGGCACTCAACAACACCGTATGGCAGTATCTAATAGAATCACTCCATTCTCCCATCCTAACTTCGTATAAACCCTCCAATAATTCCCTTATCATGTCTCATTATAAACAAATAGACAATACAACGAAATTCATTACATCATGTTGGCAAATACTCATAACTTACTTAACATTTAACAGACAAACATTCTCATGCAATAGTGGTCATGCTTTATTATGGAACTCATTCTGGAATTAATGAATATTCATGCTAACCACACAACATCCTAGAAAAAGAGTGTAGAATCTCACATTGCTTCTGATAAGCCATAAAAGTAACATATTTTAAATCCCATTCTTGATGTGTTTTTGGATGATTTATCATGTAAATTAGTGAATTTGATGCTCCTAATCCTTTAAATCCATGTTCTATACTTAGGTGAGCATAAAGAAGTGAAAGGAGCAGAAAATGGGCCAAAATCAAACAAAAAGAGTTGTTTTTAGGATCCACATGGCATGGGCATTTCCATACGGGCTGGACACTCGCTGGCCACACGCCCATGTGCCAGCTTGTGTCGATTTCGGACCCTGCTTCTCTTGTACACAGAAAAACCCAATTTTTAGGGTTTCTGAACATTCTAAAGTTTATAAATACATATTAGAAGAGGACCTAAGGGGACATACAGAGAAGAATGAAGAAAAGACTCGAAGAAAGCCATCAGATTCAACTCAAAAGCGGATCTCCTTCAAGATTGAATATCTCCATTCAATTTCCTTAAAAGTTTTATTGGGTTTCTTTATGTCTTGTTGTTATCCTAACTTTGAGATGATTTTATTCCAAATTATGAACTAAATTCCTTAGATACCTAGGGAAGATGAAACCTATGATGAATCTTATTATTTGATTTCTGAGTTATATGATAAATACTTGATTCTTGTTCTCAATTATGTATGCTTATTTCATGTTTTAGTACTTTCAGGATATTAATTCATGCTTAATGTGCTTAATCAGTGGAGCAAAAGTCACTGTTTAAGAGTAAATCTAGCATAATTGAGTAGAGTTGCATGCAATCCTAGAAATAGGATGACATAAATCTATCAGATTAGAGTCAAATCTAATAGGGGAATCCATAGATCGAGTTAATGCGATAATAGGGTTTTAATTAGAAAGAGATTTCAATTAATCAACCTAGAGTCAGTTGTTCTTACTCTCGAAAGAGATATTAACATAATTTAGGAATTTTTACGGATCAAGACACAAGTGAATAAATCATTTAATTCAGATTCATAATAATAAGTGGAGTCTAGGTGGATTCTTTCCTTGTTATTGTCTCTCTCATTGGTACCTTCGATTGTTTTCCTATTTTATTCTCTGTTGCGTTCTTAATGAAATTAGTTTAGTAATTTTAGAATAAAAACAATTACTTCAATTTATCGGCTAAATAATAGAAAAACAGTAATTACTAGTACTTTTAGTCCTCGTGGATACGATATTCCCTAATCACCATAACTATACTATTGTTCGATAAGTGAGCTTGCCTTAGTCGTATTTATAGTTAGTTTAGTGACCATCAAGTTTTTGGCGTCGTTGTCGAGGACTAAACTATTCGGAACACTCGATTTTTATTAATTTATCCATTTATTTATTTTGCATTTTATTTTTGTTTTTAGTTTTATTTTTGTTTTCTAATTTTTCTTTCATTTGCTTCTGGCAGGTTTCTTTAGTTTATGACTAGAAGAAACCTGTCGGGATCATTATTATTTGATAGTGAGATTGAAAATATAGCTCGCAAAAATCGTAGAGAAGCAAGGAAGAGTCAACAAAGTATAATAGATAAGCAAGAGGACGTTATTACTATTACTGAGGAGATGAGTGATAATCGAAATAATCAACTACCTCCTGTAGTTGCTGCGAATCCAGATCCTGCCCCTCGTACTATGTACAATTATCCCAAGCCCACACTAAATGAGGGACCCGCCATTGCTTCGAATAACTTCGAACTGAAGGTGAACACTATTCAAACGATCCAACAGTTTATTTAGTTTGATGGTTTGCAAGATGAAGATCCAAATACTCATTTGGCTAATTTTCTAGAAGTCTGTGATACTTTCAAGATAAATGATGTTTCTGACGATTCTATTCACCTACGGTTATTTCCCTTCTCGTTAAGGAACAAAGCTAAACAGTGGTTAAATTCCTTACCACAAAGTTCTATCACTACATGAGACCAAATGATCGAGAAATTCCTATTGAAGTACTTTCCACCAGCTAAAATAGCTAAGCTGAGTAATGATATCTTTTTCTTCGTGCAGATTGACTTAGAGACTCTATATGATGCATGAAAGAGGTATAAAGATTTATTGAGAAGGTGCTCTCACCATGGGTTACCTCTATGGCTACAAGTTCAAACCTTCTACAACGGTTTGAACCTCTCAACTAGGCAATTGATCGATGCAGCCGCCGGTGGTACTCTGAATAATAAAACACCTGAAGCGGGTTATGAATTTATAGAGGAAATGGCATTGAATAATTATCGGTGGCAAGTCATGAGGACGAAGCCTAACAGAGTAGCCAATGTTTTCAATCTAGATATAGTCACCATGTTATCAAATCAGGTAGAACAATTAAACAAGAAAATTGATGGTTTATGTATTCCTGCACAGGTACATTCGGTGATGCAGTGCGATACGAATGGAGGAGGAGCAAACAATCCAAAATATTTAACCTACGGTCCTAGCACAGAGAACGAGCAAGTCAACTATATGGGTAATAATTCTAGACCTCAGAATAATCCTTAAAGTAACACCTATATTGCAGGTTGGAGGAGGCATCCCAATTTCTCTTGGGGTGGTCAAGGAAACCAAAGAGCATAACCCTCACCAAGCTTTCAACCACCTTACCAACAAGAGAAAAAGCCGAACATGGAGGAGATGTTGACGAAGTTTATTTTGGTGTCAGAAGCTCGCTTCCAAAACACCGAAACATCACTTAAAAATCAACAAGATTCGATTCAAGGGCTTGAGAACCAAATCGGTTAACTTGCGAAGTTGATTTCAGAGCGACCGCAAGGTAGCTTACCTAGCAACATCGAAAATAACCCAAGAGAGCAGCTTCATGCAATTACTGTTTGAGATGAAGAAGGGGTAGTTGAATCTAAACCAGAACCAAGGCAAGAAAGTGTGGTAAGTAGAGGTAAGGTTGAGGTAAGTCAAAATAAGCAAAAATTGGTTGGTAAGGAATATAAACCTCGTGTGCCATATCCCAATGCGACAAAGAAAGACCACACGAACGAATAATTTGGTAAATTTCTTAAACTTTTGAAAAAGTTACATGTTAACTTACCATTTATTGAAGCTTTTTCGCAGATGCCCAATTCTGTTAAATTTTTAAAGGAGCTTTTGGAAAAAAAACAGAAGTTAGATGACTGATCACATGTGGAGCTAAATGCAGCTTGCTCAGCCATTGAGTAAAATAAACTACCCAACAAATTTAAAGATCCAGGGAGTTTTACTATAAAATGTCACGCCCTATAAAATGTTTTAACAATTAGGTCTTGGAAAAATCAAACAAACTAGGATGAGTATTCAATTAGCAGATAGAACCATTAGATTTCCTAGGGGTATTATTGAAGATGTAATCGTGAAAATTGATAAATTCATATTCCCAGTTGATTTTGTTATTTTAGACATGGATGAGGATAGTGACGTACCTTTAATTTTAGGACGACCCTTTTTAGGAATTGGCAAAACTATTATTGACCTTGGTACAGGTGAACTAATACTTCCTGTAGATGATGACATGATTACTCTCCAAGCTTGTGATTCTGCTAAGATATCTAGTGATCGAGATGATTATACGAGTTCTATTAATATGAATAACATTGTGGCTCAAACTTTTCTGTAGGAAATCCCTAGGAAAAACGTGATGAAGCCACATTCCAGTTCATGTGACAAAAACAGAATGACTCATGAAGAGCGGATGCAACAGATCGATGAACTAGACGAATAGCAAACACATGTCAAGGAGAAACCAAGAATAGACGATGTAGAACCAAAGCGACGCCATGACGAGCATAAGGATGGAACGAACCAATTTAAGGTTGTGGACCAGGTATTGTTCGATAAAACGGACCCTCAAATTGCCACTTCAGAGCTTAATTCAAATGGAACAACTCCTTTTACGGTATTTAATGTCTTCTCATATGGTAAAGTCGATGTAACTCATTCTGAATTTGGCATTTTTAAGGTAAATATTACCCGACTCAAACCTTATTTTGATAATAGAATTGATAGTGAGAAAGGGGAGTTTCGACTCTATGGACCACCGTAACAGTGCAAATGCGAGGTAAGTCGAGGTTAGACTATAAATAAGCGCTTCTCGGGAGGCAACCTGAGTATTAACACTGTTAATTCATTTATTTTTATTTTAATTCATATTAAATAAGGATTTTTTGACCCATATGGCTTGGACACACGGGCGTGTCCCAGGCTGTGTGCACTAACAGGGGTTCGACAATGAGTTACAAGGCGAGGCAACATGGCCGTGTGACCCACAAGGCTTGGACACGCGGGCGTGTCCTTGGCCATGTGGATCCTAAGACTTAGTTTTAAAATTTTAAGAAAATCAACAGTGAGTTACACGGCCTGGACAGATGGGCGTGTCCTTGGCCATGTGGATCCTGGGACTTAATTTTTCCAAAAATCGAAAGAGACACGGTCTACGATAGTCCACACGGCTGTGTGGACCACAAGGGCATGTCCAAGGTTGTGTGAAACCTGGAGCTATTTTCTCATTTTTAAATCAAGTTAGAGAGTTACACGGGCTAGGCACACGGCCGTGTGCGAGACACGATCAAGCCACACGGGCGTGTGGTCTGTCACATGGGCGTGGGAGAAGCAAATGAGGTAGCACACGACAGTGTGACACGGCCGTGTGTGAGACACGGTCTAGAGACACCGGCTAAAAACGCCTCCCACGAGCATGTGACACAGCCGTGTGACCCAACACGGGCCTTCCACAATCGTGTCCCTCTTTTTAAACCCCTAATCCATTTTTCATTTTGTTTCTTTTGTCTTCTTCCTCCAGCCCAAACGCTATCCGCCGTCAACCTTACCCTCGCAAATCTGACTGCCCCTCTTCTCTGAAGACCGTTGCTTTTTTTCCCTTCTCTTTTTCCCCCTTTTTTCCCTCATTCCTCATTTTCTTCCCTAAGCTGCACGACTCGCACAGCCCCCTCATCTCGTTCCGTCGCACCACCCAAGCGCCTGACCCACGCGCATGCCCGTACCGACCCACCAACCGTCGCGCCTCCATCCCACCGTTGGTCAACCCCTTTTTCCCTTCCCTTTTCTTTATTTATTTCTTTATCTTTTATTATATTGTTTATTTGGATTTAGTTTATGTTATTTTGGTAGTTCTTTGTGTTATTCCTCTCATTTTTTTTGCATGCAACAATATTATGCATTTATTTATTTTTAGTAGATTTTATTTTTTATTTTACCTTTGTTTTAGTGTTGTATTTTTCATTATTCTTTTGAGTTCCACTATTCTTGCTATTCTCGACTCATTCATTTTTCTTACTGTTCATTCATTATTAGTTTTATTTTTTTCGTCTTACGTTTTTGTTTGGTATTAGCATTTTGCTGATTAGTTTTATTCTGTTCCAATTCAAATTCTTTATTAGTCCCATTATTGAGCCTCACTTAGATTTTTTATTTCTTATTAGCTTGCATCCATTATGTTGGTTTGTCTATTTAATTTATTTTAATTGCTTTCTTGCAGGCACATCATGACGAACGCACAGGGCAAGTCCAAGGCTGCAGTCCCGGCTTCAAAAAAGCGGAATACCCTTAGCGCGACCTCCTTCTCAAGTGCCTCTACTAAGGCCCGCCACCCTTATCTCTAATTTTCAATGGGCCCCTGAAGGACTTATTTTAGGTTTTTTGAGTCGCCCACTCGGTTTGGGTCGATGTATCAACTGGTCCACCTAGCTGATCATGTGCGCGCCTTTATTGTTGCAACACCATGGGACCGTTTCTTCTCGATTATCAAGCCCACATACATGGAGCTGACATTGGAGTTTTGCTCGACATTTACTCTCTAACACGCGATGATGACTTATGAAAAGCCAGGCACCATCACTTTCCAACTTGGTGGTTTGGTGCGCCATATGAGTGTCCCTGAGTTTGGTGCTACTTTTGGTCTATATATTGAGGAGTTTATGAGTGCCGAGAAATTCCTCAGTCTACATTGGTACATCTCCAGTCTGGATAAGTGATCTGCTACTTGATTTTCTACCCCTTTTAGATCTTGAATTTCTAGATCTTTCTTGGAGTAGAAGTACCAATTAGATTAATCTAGGCTTGGAATCTTTCTTAGCTAGCAAGTATTTAATTGCCGAGTGATCTGTATAGATAGTCACTTTGGTACCTACAAGGTAAGATCAAAGCTTGCGAAAAGCAAATACAATAGCAAGTAATTATTTCTCTCTTATCTTGTAATTCAATTGAGCTCCCGTCAGAGTTCATCTTACGATAAAAAACTTTGTTCCTTCGCTACCCCATCATAACTCTTATCGCAAAGTCACTTGCATTACACATCCATTTAAATGGAAAATCCCATTCCGGTGTGATGATGATTGGTGTCGAAATTAACCGACTCTTCAATTAATTGAAAGCTTTTAAACACTCCTTATCAAATTTGAATATCGTGTCCTTATCCAATAATTTGCATTAGGGTTTAGCAATTTTGGAGAATCTCTTGATAAATCTCTGATAGAAACCAGCGTGGCCCAAAAAGCTCCTAACACCCTTTATAGATGTTTGAGGTGGAAGTTTCTCAATAACATTTACCTTTGTTTTGTCTACCTCGATTCCATGTCTCATTATCTGATACCCTAGAAAAATACCTTCTTATACCACGAAATGATACTTTTACCAGTTGAGAATGAGGTTTGTTTCTTTGCACCACCTTAGTACATTGGCTAGATTGGCTAAGAAATCATCATAAGTGTCTCCAAACACTAAAAAATCATGCATAAAAACTTCCAAATACTTTTCAACCATGTCAGTAAAAATAGACATCGTGCATCTTTGAAATGTAGTAGGTGCATTACACAAACAAAATGGTACGCGTCTAAATGCAAATGTATCATTCAGACATATGAATTTTGTTTTGTGTTGATCCTCCGGTGCTACTGTGATCTGATTATACCCCGAATATCCATTGGGGAAGCAGTAATAGTCTCTCCCTGTGAGCCTATCCAGCATTTGGTCTAAGAACGAAAAAGGAAAATGATCTTTCCTAGTCGCCTTGTTTAACTTCCGATAATCGAAACAAATTCTCCGTCCCGTAACTGTCCTGGTCAGTACCAACTCGTTGTTTTGATTCTCTACGATCGTGGTACCTCTTTTCTTTGGCACACACTGGACCGAACTTACCCACGAACTATCTAAGATGGGGTAAATTAGACCCGTATCTAACCACTTGATAATTTCTTTCTTTACCACATCCTTCATGATAAGGTTCAATCTTCGTTATCCATCAATCGTCCCTTTCTCGCCATCTTCTAGGATGATCTTGTGCATGCATACAAACAGACTAATACCACAAATATTGGCTATGGTCTATCTGATAGCTTTCTTCAATTGTTTCAAGACTAAGATGAGTTTCTCTTCTTGGTCTTCGGTCAACTCTGCTGAAATAATCACAAGCAAAGTAGAAGAGTTACCTAAATAAACATATTCTAAATGTAAGGGAAGTACCTTTAGTTCTAATTTAGGTGGCTCCTTAATTGATGCTTTTGGTTGGGCATAATCTCTACTTTCTAACTCCATAGACTCAAAGCGGGATTACGGATTAAATTCCCTTTGATTAGCTTCTAGCAAAGCTAAGTATTCCTCCCCTCTTCATCACTTGGAGGGTCTGATGTCAAAATTTTCTCCAATGGGTACTCAACAAAGTTGAGTTCCTTTTCCATGACTAATTCCCCTAACTAGGATACTGTACAACAAGCATCAATTGTGTTAGGAAATCACATAGACTTAAAAACATTAAATGTTACCTGATCGTCCTGAATACGCATAGTAATTTACCTTTCTGCACATCTATAAGGGTCGTTCCAGTTGCTATGAAAGGCTTTCTTAAGATGATTGGCACCTCTTTATCTGCTTCGAAGTCTAGAATAACAAAGTTAGCAGGAAAAATAAATTTATCTACACGTACCAATACATCCTCAATTTTTCCTTTTGGATGTGCTAAAGATCGATATGCTAATTGAAGTGTAATCGTAGTTGGTCTAACTTCATCTATCCCTAGTTTTCGAAATATTAACATGGGCATCAAGTTAATGCTTGCACCCAAATCGCATAGTGTCTTACCATAATATGTTGCTCCAATGTTGCAAGGTATGGTAAAACATCTAGGATCCTTCAACTTCAAGGGTAGTTTGTCTTGAAGATATGCACTGCATTCCTTTGTCAAGACTATACTCTCAAATTCACCAAGTCTCCAATTTGGGACCATAATTCTGATGAGTAAGTTATTATTTTATTATTTATTTGATGTTTACGAGATTATATTAAGGTCATATTAAAATTTTGCTAAGAAATTTTGATGTTTAAGTAATTAATTAAGTGGAAAAGATTAAATCGCAAAAAGTGTAAGAGTTGACTGCTATTAGTTAAAAGGATTAAATAGCTATGAAACCCTAAACTAATGGACTAAGATAGTAAATATATCATTATTGGTGTTAGTGGACAAATTTGGACACAATTATGTTAGTTTTAAGTTATATTATTAAGGGTAAATTAGTAAATTAATAATTAAGGTTAAAATAAACTAAAAAAAGTGTCATCTTCCTCACTTCTTTTTTATTTCAACCAAAATTAAGGAAAGAAACCTTCATTTTTGTACTTTAAAGGTTCGACTAGTTCAATGCTTGCATGATATGTGGTTTTAACCCCGTTTTTAATGATTTTATGACTTTGAGATAGTTTTAGCTTAATCTAGCTAGGCCAGGGGTTAATTTGCAAAACTGTTAAAGTTTGAGGGACTTTCCATGAATGTTATTGGTTATGTTATGATGTTAGATGATAGATTATGAATCCTTGTTGAAAAATAAACAAGTATTGTTAAGTGATTTTAAATGAATTTTAGAAATATGGATTAATTTGTTAAAGGTATAAATTCTAGAGTTTTATTGTGAAATGATGATAAATATCAGTTGTTTCAATGTCCTTTGCATATTTTATTAACATGGATTTAGATTAAAATGGTTAGATTTTAAGTTATAAGCTTAAGGACTAAATTGGGAAAAGTTAAAATGTTAGGGGAAAATTGGTAATTTTTTCATAAATATGAAATATGGATTAAATTGAATACCAGAAGTGTTTAATTGATTGAAATCACCCATTTAGATCAAGATAAACCACGTGTGGACTTAGATTTAGGAAAAACTAAAGCTTCGGACTAGTTCGATTAAACTATTACGCCCTAATTATCGAGGTAAGTTCGTATGAATGGTAATCATGTTAACATTATTTAAATCGAATGTTTAATATGTTATTTTCAATGTTAATGAATCAAAAATACAAATGTATAAATGTTATGATGAATTGACGGATATCGAGTCCTGGTTGAATCTTAGGAATTCATAGGATACAAATGACATATCATTAAGGATTTCATGTTTCCGGTGCCGGTCTTGAATGTCCTACTTATGGCTAAGGTCTTGCATTTGTTGCAGATTCTCCACAACTTGTGTGAGCAGCATCGTGTAGCTTAGATTTTGACCCACAACTCATGTGAGCAATGATGCAAATGAAAGGTTACAGTTATATGTAAAGGCACACTTTGTGTGAGCTTCCTGAGTATCCGATGGAATTTTAGTTGGTTCAACAAGTAAGAAAAGCGAATGAGATGGTAAGCATATAAATGGATTGAATCATGACATATTGAAAGGATTTATGAACTACATGATGTTGTATACATGGAAATTTATGTATTTTATGGTTGATTGCAATTATGCTATTGATGGATAAACTAACTTGTGAGTTGGTGATGTTGATTAGGCTTTGTTAAGCTTATGGAATTGGTGTTGAATTATGTTTAACTAATGAATTGTTTTATAGAAATGGTAAATTCTGTTTAAGGTTTATACGAGCTTACTAAGCACTTGTTGCTTACGTAGTTTCTTTCCTTTGTTTTATAAATCATCAGAAGCTTGATTTGGTTGGAAGCTCGTCGGAGATCTATCACACTATCCAACAACTATATCGGTAGATTTTGTGTATTTTGGCCAAGATTAATAATGGCATGTATAGGTCCTTTGTGATGGTATTTCATAATGTGAAATGTATGTGTTAGTATGTTTAAGCTTTTGGATGTTAAGTTTGGTTTGATGAATTACAATGTTTTATCAAGTTATATCATTTGGTCACTTGTAAATGGTTGTGTAAATGCCCCTTTTTGGTATGTTGTGATGGCTTAGAATTTTTCATTTTGAAATTGGCATGTGTTGGTTAAATGCACTATGTTGTGTATATGAGATATGATCAAATTGTCTTAGTTTAAATCTTGATGTATGCAAATTGAGGTGCCTTTGAAAGGCATATTGGTTTGGTGAATTAGGTTGTTTGAAATGACATATTTATACATGTTTGAATGATTGTTAGGTACATTGAATGTGTATTTAAATGGATTGAACGTTTATGCATGGTTAGGTTATGAAATTGTTTGATTTTAGGTAAATTTTGAGTTCACACGGTCTGAGACAGGGGCGTGTGACTCAATCGTCTGATCCATAGGGCCTAGCGACATGGTTGTGTGTCATCTGAGGATTTCTTAGGGCCCAAGTCAGTAAGTTACACGGTCTAGTACACGACCTCACACGTTGGCTTATGGGGCATCTCATAGAATTACACAGCCTGACACACAGACGTGTGACACAACCGTGTGACCCTACTCAGTGAGTTACACGGGTGAGGACACGGGTTGGGACACAGTTTTATGTCCCCAGTTCGAAAGTTACAGGACTTGGGGTGATTCCACATAGCTTGGCCACACAGCCGTGTGACCCCCGTTTCCAATTTTCGCAACTTTTTCCTAAACTTTCCAAATTGTTTCAAATTAGTCTCGAATTGCTTCCAAGCTATTTCTAGGGCCTCGAGGGCTCGATTTAGGTACAAAATGTATGTGATTGAATGGTTTATGAAATATTTAAGTTATTGAATGATATGATGTTGTATGGTTTCCAGTTGATCGGTAATACTCTGTAACCTTAATTCAAAGACAGATACGGGTTAAGGGTGTTACAATAAGCGTTACTGGTTCCAGCCCTTTGGTTACTCCAAGAAAGATTAGGGCAGTTTCGCCAAGATGGATTATAAAAATTGGACTGCAGTACTTGTCTTCCTCAGTTTTGGTTTTGGTTACCCATGTAATACATGGATTCTGGGTTTGATGGACATTTTTCGAACAAGTGTCCTTCCCCACAATAAACACAAGCTACATTTTCGAATTGATTCGGTGGCTGAGTTGCCCATTAGTAGTAAAGTTTTTAAGCATTGAGGATATCGAGGATACTTGAGATGCAAGTGAAGTGAGAGTTTCCACTTCATGTACTCTAGCGACTCGTCTTTCAGACGTTGCTCTATTGGTTGGCCATTGATAGTTGTTGCTGGCAATCCTCTTAATGATTTCATAAGCCTCGTTATAAGACTTGGAAAGAAGAGCACCATTAGTAGAAGCGTCCACTACCATCCTCGTGTGAGCATTGAGACCATTATAGAATGTCTCAAGTTAGATAGAATGAGGGATTTTGTGATGAAGGAATCTTCCTAATAGTTCTTTAAACCTCTCCTATTCCTCATACAAGGACTCATCATCAGACTATTGGAAGGTAGTAATCTCGTTCCTCAACTTAGCATTCTTACTAGGTGGGAAGTAATTTACAAAAAGGCTTTCTGCTAACTTTTTCCATGTGCTAACTCGAGCTCTGTCCCTCAGTGAATATGGGAATAGCTTTAATCATAGTGAATCTTCAGGTACTCTAGCTAGCTTGAAAATATCGTTCACCTCCATAAACAGTTATAAGTGAATATGAGGATCTTCGGTAGGCATTCCACTGAATTGGCCCATTGTCTGAAGCATCTGGAACATGACTGACTTCAATTCATATTGTTTTGCCTTGATTTCAGGTCTCCTAATACTCGGATTAAGATCATGAAACATTGGCACGTCATACTGTCTTAGAGCTCTATCCTTATAATCAGCAATAAGGATAAGATTTTGAAAAGCGTTTACTTTGTTTCCTTGATTTGGATTTTTGAAGTTCATCTCTTAGTTCCTTCTTTGAGTTGCTTGTCTTCTTCGTTGTCGAAAAGTTCTTTAAATCTCAGGATCTACGAGGAGTAAATCAATAATATGATTAATACTCATAAATAACTGAAACAATCATAGAAAATTAATTAAGATAAAGTTGAACAGAAAAAAAAACCAAAATGCAAAATTAACAAATTCACAAAGAATGACTTTTAAAACAGTCCTCAGCAACGGCACCAAAAACTTGAAACGACGAAAATGTGCAAGTATACACAATCGCAACAAGTAATAAAGTGACAAGTAAATGCTGAGTTATTGTACGCACAGGGACTATGAAAGAAAAATATTTATGAAATGAAAATCAAACACTTTGGTGATTAAAATTATTTTTATTTTGAAGGAAAATGGTTTAATAATATTGGATTTTAACTAAAAAAATTAAAAGGTAAAAATTCCAAAGCATGATTTCTGAAAAATAAGTTTAATTAATATAACATAATTGTGTTAGTTGGCGAGATTGTAAGACTTCATGGAGTACCAGAATCCATCATTTTTTATCAAGATCTTCGGTTTACATCTCGATTTTGAAAGAAGTTACATGAGGCTCTAGGTACTCAGTTGAACTTTAGCACAACTTTTCACCCATAGTCTAATGGGCAGTCAAAATGAGTTAATCAGATTCTAGAGGACATGTTGAGGGGTTATGTAATCAATTTTAGAGGGAGTTGGGAAGAGCATTTTCCATCAGTAGAGTTTACATATAACAACAGTTTTCAGTTAAGCATTCGGATGGCTCCTTAGGAAGCATTGTATGGTCATAAATGTAGGAAACCTTTATGTTGGACCAAATTAGGGGAAAATAAGGTATTGGGTCTGGATTTGGTACAGGAGACTGAGAATGTTGTTAAGCTGGTTCAGGATTAATTGAGAGCGATATCTAATTGACATAAATCTTATGTTGATTTGGAAGGAAAGACATAGAGTTCAATGTTGGGGACCAAGTATTCCTTAAGGTACCATCATGGAAAAAGGTATTGATATTTGGTCGTAAGGGTAAGTTGAGCCCAAGGTTTATTGAGCCTTATAGGATACTTAAGAGGATTGGACCAATGGTCTATTAGTTGAAGCTACCTCTGGAACTGGATCATATTCACAATGTGTTCCACGTTTCTCTGTTGAAGCGATATCGATCTGACCCATCTCACGTGGTTTTAATTGATGAGATTGTGGTGAGACTAGATTTTTCATTTGAGGAAGAGCCAGTTCAAATTTTGGACCGAGAGGTTAGGATGCTAAGGAAAAAGTAAATTCCTCTAGTAAAGGTCTTATGGCAAAATCATGGGACAAAAGAAGCTACTTGGGAACCCGAGGACGCAATGCATCGACAATATCCTCATCTATTTTGATAAGGTAAATTTCTTCAATTTTTATTTTTAATTTCTTCAATTTATATACAAGTAAGTTAAGTATTCCAGTGGTAAGGGACTTAATTAAATTCCTTAAGATCCTAGGTTCAATTCCTATTACCTACAATTTTTTTTAGAATTTTGGCATTAAAAATCTTGGTCAACACCCCCTTAACATCCATCCAATGTTGCCATAGGGAAGAAGATTCTTTCCTCCCTTAAGTTGTACTTCTTTCCTCCAATAGCCCATATTTTGCTCCCCATGCTCCCTTACTTTCCTTTACTTCCCCTTGAAACACTCCTTTCCACATTTTCCCTATCCTCCCATTGACTTGTCGTCCCGTGCACCTAGACACCCAAAAAACTCTCATTTTCTTTTTTATTTCAACTTTCTCTCTTCACTTTTCTCTTTTCTCCTCCACCTTCAACCACCATTTCTTTTACTATTTGCCACCAAATCACCACAATGGCCCACCACATTCTCACTGAACCACCGCCATAACATCACAAAACTCTCCTTTCTTCAACGCCTCCTCCACACAACATCACCATCGCACTACTGTTGTAACACCGCTATACCACCATCGCCGTCAGTCACCATTCTTTGTCGATTTTTATTTCCACTTCATTTCTTTAGTTATAATTGAATTTTTATTCCTCCTATCCTATTTACATAGATCGTTTATATGTTCTAATCTATTCTTTTATTTTATTTTGGATGATGATTACTGTACAAGCACAAATTTGCCCGGGACCCAAATAACCCTTACAATGGCCCAAAACCCAAGCCTAATTACAAAACCCAATACCCAAAACATAAACAACAAACCTTAAACAAATTAAACCCAAACCCACCTAAAACTAACCCAAATACAGCCCAAAACCTGAAGCCCAAAATGCACAGGCCCAAAACCAATTTGTCAAACTAGGGTTTCAGCTTTTCTGAAACCCTAGTACTGCCGCCGCCCCTAGCAAGCCTTCAGACGCCTCTGACTAGCGCCACCTGCTCCACCCGCCACTGTCACGTCGGCCACTTGCACCTGCAAGAAGAGAAACCAACAGGCAACAACAAACAATAGACATAGATAAAAAAAGTTAAAATCGGCTATAAAAGCCGAAACCAAAGGAATGTAAGGGGTTCGACCCCTCTTTCACGATTGGAAGAAATAAAAAAACAAAAAGCAGATTCAAAAACCCTTTTTGGTATATCTATTTTCTTTTTCTATTTTTATTTTTATTTTTTCTTTCAAAACTATTTTGTATTTGATTTTGTTTCTTTTATATTTTTTAAACTATATATATATCTTATAAAAAAAGCAAAAAAAATAAAATACCTTTTTTGGATTTTACACGGTGGCCGGCGCGACGGCTCGACGGCGACTCTCCTTGCCGGAGTCCAGGCCAGACATTTGAGAGGGGAGGGGTTTTTGAGAGAAAATCATTTTTTTTAAGAGAGAAGGCAAAAAATGAAGTTTTAAGAAGAAAATTTGATTTATATAGGTATTTAAAACGACGCCGTTTTGGGCATGCCTCTCAGGCACCAAAACGACGCCGTTTTGGCTTTAAACCCGATCCAACTGACCCGACCCACTCCAAGATCTGCGTGTTTTCTTTAAAAGGCTATTTGCAGGCGCGGTCCCTCCGATTTTGCAGCGCATTGCAATTTGCCCCCTTTCCTTCTTTTCTTTATTTTTAATTTAGCCCTATAGTTTTATCGTTGTTTCATTTTAGTCCACTGAAGCACCGTGTTTTGGGACTTTGGTTTATTTATTGTTTTGGTCCCCCTTCTTTTGGCGCGTGTTACAATCTAGTCCTTTCTGTTTTTATTTATTTCGAATTCGCCCAGTATTTTTACTTTTACTTTAATTTAAGCCTTTGTAGCATTTTTATTATTTTGTTCATTATTCTATTATATTATAATTATTATAATTATTTAATAATATTGTTATTATCATCGTATTTCCATTTATACTTATTTATGTAAATTTTTTAATGTATTTATCTTATTATAGTATTATTATTATTATTTTAATTACTTATATTTATATACATACATGTGATTTTATAATATACATATGTAATATGCATTTTTTTATAATCTATCTATATATACATATACGTACCTATATATATTTATATTTCACAATTTTTATACATATCTATATACATGTTTATATTTGTATTTTACTTTCATAAATATATATATGTACTTACATATTCTTCATATTTTAAATATGTATTTTGTATATGTTCTTTATATTTTATGAATCATATATATATATCTACATTTTTTTATTATGATAGTTACATATGTATATAGGTATATACTTACTCACATATATATATACATATATATTTTATATAATAATTTTAAAATATGTACATACATATTTTTCATATTTTATAATTTTCATTTATTTTCCGTTATTTGTTTTATGTTCATTTATGTATTTATTTATATGTCCGTGTTTATGCTTTAGTTTATTTATTTATTTATTTGCTATGGTATATGCATGATTGATTTATTTTATTATTCGTTTTTGTTCATTTTTTATTCACATTATCATATTTATTATTCCATTATGCATATAAATATCATATTTCAAAAAAAGGAAAATATTTCTAATTGAGGCAATATTTAGTGTTTGGGAAATTCGAGAAAACATGCCCTAAGGTGCTGGGTGTCGATTTTTCTCGTTCAACCAAATGGCTTAATATCCTTTTAAAAAATTTTAAAATAAGGCAATGTCTTGCGTTTGGAAATTCGAGAAAACATGCCCTAAGGTGCTGGGTGTCGATTTTTCTCATTCAACCAAATGGCTAAATATCCTTTTAAAAATTCTCAAATAAAGCAATGTTTTGCGTTTGGAAATTCGAGGAACGTGCTCTAATGTGCTGGGTTTCGATTTCTCGTTTAACCAAATAGCCAAATATCCTTTGGAATTTCAATCCATATCGTCCGAGTTCTTTTAAGGATCGTATTTTAAATCTCTCTAAAGTTTTCAGTTTTTTGACACTAAGACATTAAGTAATCAACTAGGTACCAATTTTGGGCGTATCGAGGGTGCTAATCCTTCCTCGTACGTAACAGACTCCCGAACCCATTTTTCAGAATTTCGTGGACCAAAACCATTGTTTTAATAAAATCAAGTCGTTTATTAAAAACCACTATTCAAGGTGACCCGATCACACCTTATTAAAAATGATTGGTGGCGACTCCCGTTTTTTTCCCGTTTTCATTTTTCAAAATCCAAGTCAACCTCGTTTTCATCAAAAAATGGTGTCAACAATTACTTCTAATAATTGATCTCTCTAACTCCATCTTGGTAATGTAAGTACCAATGGGAAAAACCTATATCAATTTTCCATTGTGTATAATCGAGTATAAAGACTAATTTTATTGTGAATTACTTTTGAAGGGTTGATTTTATTATTTGGATTCTCTTCATCCATAAGAAATCAATCGGATTTCTTCATAGAAAGGAAATAAGAGTAAGTCATCTTCTCAGTCCCTTATGAAATAGAAATTGCATTCTTGGCCAAAACTAATAAACGCATGTGATGATAATCTTTATTCAAATCAGATCAAGTGGGAGATCTGTCTAATTTTGCCATCACTGAAGGTTGGGGATTTGATCTAGAAGCAAGGCTAATTATCAGGTATAGGTTTAACTTAATAGAAAAATGACATATGAGATTTATATTAAAAAATATATATTTATTTAAAATTGAAACCTTGTTAAAGATCTCTATAATGTGAAATATTGAGAATACATTATGTATTCAAAAATTAATGCTAAATCCATAAAAAGGGTGATACTTAAGTAAGTACTTCGAACTGTTCATTTTATGATTATGTGTGATAATTGATGTGATTTAATGCTTGATGAGATATTATGTGTATAATCTCGTTTCTCATGATGTGTGATATGATGACATTATATGATAGGCATGATATATAAAACATGCCACCAATATTGAAATTAAGATATGATTCACATGTTAAGCATGCCCACTGTACTGATTTTGATGAAAATCCAATTCGTATGTTAAGCATGCCCACTAAATATATATATTGTTTTATATGTCATATCACATGCATAGGTTGGGATGATTTGTAAGGAGCAAGACTTTGGCAGTTTTACTGCAAAATTCAGTGGCTTGGCCACAACATGGTGTGTTATTATGGACAAGTTCTGGGGAGCTCTTTATTGGTATGTAACGGAAATGGGTAGGAATGTTTTCTAAAAAACTTGCACTAATTTTTGAAAAAGCTTGCATTGACATCCTCATGCACATTGCTTACTATGAAATATGTTGGAATGTAAATGTTGCTATATTCACGATATGTATGTCCTAAATTCTACTTCTTTTGAGTTGAATTCACACTGAGCTTTAAAAGCTCACTCCATTTAAATTCCTGACTTTTCAGATAACCTTCAAGGTTAGGACATGGGGGCGGCAGATGGAGGAGCACTTGGATGTTTTCGTATAAACATTTATACTTTATTTTTTGGTATTTGGGCTGTTTAATTATTTTCTGTGGATTGTGGCATGGGACATTGATTTTTGGATTTTGGCTTGATTTTGCATGATTTGGTTTCAAAACAATTGTTAAAAATGGTTTATCAAATCGGTACAAAAAACTAGATTTTTCAACACAATTATGATTTCGACCTGATGATTTTATTTCAAATTCAGGAATATGTTTTTACTAAACTTCACTCTATTTTATTCAGATAATCAAATGAAATGTATCATATTATGATTTTAAATAAACAAATATGATTTTTTTTTCCAATTTTCCACAGCGACATTTTCAAATTAAGGTGTTTACTTCAAATGTTCAAACTTGGACTTTTCAAAGTTATTCGATTTCTCAAAATATCTTTCCAAAGATGTTCACAGAGATTACTTTAGATTTTCCCAAGTAAATCAACATGTTGATTTTTGAAAGAAATTAGCTAAACGTTTTCCGCGCCATCATCATGGCCAATGTGATTTTTGAGATTCAACCATAACATTTAGGCCGAGTTTAGGGTGTTACAAAAACTTAAAAGGCATGTAAAAAGAGGCATTCAATAAGAAAATCTAAATCAATAAACATAAAAGCAATAAAATTTAACAAGTGCAAAGTAAAATAAACTTAAATACATTAAACTAAATTTGAAAATGTCTTACAACCAAGGTACAGGAGCTAAAAGTGCAAATAAACCTATAGCTAAGAACAGCTAAAATAAGAACAAAAGTTTTTAGGAAATGTAAAATCTACAGCTAAGGAAATGAAAATAAGAAGCCCTAGAAAAAGAGGAAGAAAAGTTAAGATAAAACCTAAGGAAAACTAAGCCTAAACTAAGGTAATGTGGCCTCCTTTTCTCTCTCAGCCAACTTTTGGCCGATAGTAGCTATATTGACCTAATTTGTGTGCCCAAAATACCTTGGAACGGGCCTTCAATGATTGGTGCTTTGGGTGGACAAAGACTACCTTTTATTCTTTAATTTTGTCCCCTCACAATATCGGTATCGCGATACCTCGAATAGTTTTTAATTTGGGAGTCTCCTTGGAGGGTGGATATCACGATACCACTAAAGGGTGGTCTCCAATCTCAAGTTTTTTGGAGGTATCGTGATTCGAAGGTTTGGATATCGCAATATCCTCTCCTTTGGTGTCGTTCTCACTAGTTTTCAGCCTCCAACACATTCTTACATCACTCAACCATACGTTAGGGCTCTCAATGGCACAATTGGCCAATTTGGGTCCCAAAATGAGTAAAAATAAGTCATTTACACTTATTAACCTAAAATCTAAAAAAATTTAAAAAACTACAAAAAAAGACGCTACTTTGCTTGAGAATAAGCTCCTTAGGTATACCGGGAAAGCCTAATTTGCTATATAAAATTATGACAAATTAATAAGGGAGGTTAGAAGATAGGGTATTGTTTAAAGAAATAAGCCAAAACCTATTTCCTAATTTTATTCTAGGATGAAAAGCTCAGCTTCCACCCTCCAAATCACTCCTATCAACTTCACAATAAACCCTAAAACACAAAGGTGAAAAAAATAGAATCAACCCACAAATATACATACGTAATAGTAGAAAGGAAATATTATGATTATTTTTATGCTACTCTTACCTGTTCTCTTTTTTAAGTTTTTCACCTAATAAACTTTTTTTATATGTGCTCACATGTGATGATGTATGTTAAAGCGGTGTTATCCTATAAGTGTATGTTAAGTCTCTTGAAGTAAATGAGATTTTGTACATGATAGTTTTGTCTTTACTATGTGCTCCCCATGAAGTCATTAATTTTTTTAGAGTACTACACTTTCACACCTAGGCATTCAAATCTTCATTACGGAGGAAAAATTGTTTTATCTACTTTTTATCTGAATAAAAAGCTTATCGATATCATTCATATATTTGAAGCCAAGCTTTTTTTTAACAAAGGGAAACAACAAGTTTGTGTTTGTTGAAAACAAAAAGCAAAGGGAGACAAGCTTATAGGGACTTCTTTTTTGTGTTTCCAGTGGTTGGTTCTATATAAGATATAACAGTTCGATTTTTAGTGGTGTCGCAAAATAGCAGTTTTGGAACCCTATTTTTGTAGTCCGAGTTTGTAAATATTAATATTTAATGTTTACTAGACTATTATTGAAGTATATTAAAGTTAGCTCCAATAATTTTGTTGAATTACAAGTTAATTGAGGTTTAAGGACTAAATTATAAAAATCTTATCACTATAGATTTTAAAATATCCGAAGGACCAAATGAGTAATTAGACCAATTTATTTTAGTAAAAGTGATGGATGATTTAAATTCCATTATCTTTGATTAAGTTTAATTAAGGTTCAAATTAATTAATTTTGATTAATTAAGTTAATACAAGTATATATATTAAAATTAAAGAATGAAAAAGTCATTTCTCCATTATCTTCTTCTCCATTTAACCAAAAGAAAGAAAGAAAGAAACCTAATAAACTTTTCACTATTCGATCCTCAAATCCAAGGTAATTTCAAGTCATTTTCTTGTATTTTTTTTTTATGTTTTTGAGGTCACGGGAGCTTGATTTAGTTAGCCCATGTGCCAATTTTCAAAATTATTAAAGTTTTTGAAAGTTTCATTAATGATTTCTTAATGAATTTGGTGTTAAATTGTTAGATTTTAAGCTTAGATGTTAAAAAGGACTAATTTGTAATATTTAATTGATAGTTTTTTAACATAAGGACTAAAGTGTAAAAATTTCAAAATTGAAGTGAAATTTATGTAACAATAGATAATATAGGTTCATAAAAGGATGTTATTGTGATCGCTTTCGAAATCAATATATGACAGTTTCGGTTTTAGGGACTAAATTGAATAAAATGAAAAATTTTAAGGGCATTCCAAAAAATGAAATTGAACTGATTTATGCATATTAGGGGATATTATAAAATGATTGGTATTGATAAATTGAATTGAATAATTGTATAGATTAGGAATTGGATTAAATAAAAAATAGTTGGCGAAAAGATAAAATTGTTGAATAGTTCTTTAAGTTCCAACTTAATTGTTGGTTTTTCCAAGTAAGTTCATATGGTATGATTGTATTAAATTCTTATGCATTTGGATTATTAATATGTGTATTTTTTGTTGAAATTTGGATTGTTTTACAATTGGGTACAAAAAGTGAGATTTTGACTAAATTGTAAATTAATTAATATACATGTGTTGAAAATGCCCGAGTGAACATAGTACTGGTTTCGTACACACTTGTACGGATTGTTTACCAGTGATTATAGAGATCCAACATTTGTTGTGGACTCGAAGATACATGTGACACAGGTTTAGCCTGGACTGGTAACTTGATGTCCTTTTAAATGTTTAGTCAGGACTGGTAACCTTACATGTATATTTTCAGCTTAGCTACGAAATTGAATGTGCCATTAAAGGTTTATCTTGGATGGGTAACTTAACATGAATATGTATTCAGCTCGGACGAGAAATTATTGTGTCAGAGATACTTGTGTAACTGAATCCATTTACTAGAGTTCATTGGGCTAGGTAGCTAATGGAAAGAAAAATTGAAATGAATTAACATAAGATTGATGTTTGAATGAATAAATGTGGAATTGAATAAAAGTATGATATTGATATATTGATATTGAAACGAATTGAATTGGTATAAGTTCAAATGACATTATAGTTGATTTATATGTTAAGCTCATCTTGTTGTTATGTGGTTGCAATGTTTGGGCAAACTTGTCAAGTTAAATAGCTTGTTGTATGAAATGGTAAATTGAGGTAAGTTGTTGTTTCATACCTATGAACTTACTAAGCATCGCATATGCTTACCCAGTTTGTTTTCCCTTCCCTTGTAGATTGTCTCCTTGCGAAACGCGTCAAGTTTGATCATTCGAAGCTCACACTATCCTATCACCGATTCTGTATATTATTGGACATTTTGAGTCAAGCAATGTGGCATGTATGTGAGTGTCATCATACATATGTTTCAATATGTAAAATTTTTAGTAACTTTGGTAACTTGTGACTAATTTGGCATATGATGGTGTGAGAATAGTTTATGACATGAAATTGGTTGAACGCATGAATTAACCATGTATGAGGACTATTGGGATGGTATGTTTGATAGGTTTGGTATGGTTGAAGTTAAGTTCTAGCATGACTTTGGTAGATATGTTTAAATGATATTGAAATGCTTAAGTTTAGTTGGTTTATGTTGAGAATGACTTGTTGAGAAGTTGAGTTGTGTACAAGCCTAATTGGTATGATGCTTGGTATGTTTGGTACCATTTGAAATGGCTATTAGGTGCAAATGTTGTGACTATTGTGAGGTAGCATTGAAATAGGTACCAAATGACTTAATTTTTTTAACAAAAAAAAGTCCACGTCTTAACAAGCAATCTTCCTCATCGAAACATCGACCGAAAGTGAGTCACGTCGCGAGGTCGAGTGGCCTGGGGTCATAATGTGACAAACTATGGCGTGGAGGAAGTGACGTCACAATGATTGCTTTGAGATTTTGAAACTTTACAATCAGGTCCTATTTCATGCTCGAGTCAATGAAAGAGCTTTCGTAAGCTCGATTAAAACTCAGAATTGATTGTGTATCATGAATTAAATGTGTTTAACGTATAATTGTATGTTTTAATGATTGTTTTACTATGTAATTAACTATAGTTGCTTCCGCAATGAATGTGGCAGCCTATAGCTCAGACCCAACAATCGGGTCAAGTGAGGGGTGTAACATAAGATATGTTCATGTCCTCTCTTTCAACCTTCTCCCTTATAATATATTACAATCATTAATCTTTAAAACCAAATATTATACTATTCTTTGATCGGATCACCATTATTGATCATGCATGACCCAATAGTAATTTCGACTTGTTTTTCACTTAGTGATCATCAGAGGCTAGCTGATGAGCCAACCAAAGTAGGCATATCAGGGCAAAGCATTTTTAAGTTTGTGTATCGAACAAAGCTTGTGAGTGAGTGTCGCTTGATTACTGTTACATGGTGCAAGAACCTTTTGTTGGACAAAATACGTTAGCAAACAAATATAAATATATAAATACTTATATTAAATATAAGATCTGAACAAATAATATAAACAAATGTTTATATTTATGTAAAACAACATATCTAAACAAAACAAATTAAATAAATATTTATATTTATTTAAAACATTATATTTGAAAATAATTAAATAAACAAGATTTTGAAAAACCAGAAATGGAATAAGGGAATCGAGTTTTACTAGATGTTGAGGCCTATTTTCATAGTTTCCTTAAGACAGATTCGGCCGCTACTATGGTACTTGGAGAAACGTTGATTGTCTGTCTCCCAGGATACAACAACAAAATGATCACGGCAGCGGTACCTTTGTAGTGATCAATGAATAGACCTTCTCTTCTTCTATCACCAAAATATATTGAAAAATTTTGGAGAGAAAAAGAAAAGAATTTTTTAGAGTGAAAAATTCGTTGTGTGTCTCTAAAGAATTCTACAGTATTTTTTAGGCTTTTATAAGCATTCAATATGGAGAAATTTTGAAAATTTCCATGAATAAGTATATAAATTTGCATTAAAAGAGCCTTTAAATCAATTTGAATAAAATAAAATCAAATTTATTGGAATCAAATCAAATCAAGATATTTATCATTTTAAAATAGATTCTGTATAATATCTGCTGAGAAAAATAAATTACATGTTGGGCTTAAAATATTTATAGGCCCTTCTTAGGCCCGAACGACCGCTAATATTTTGCATTGCCCATGTTGTGCAAGTGCGCCCCAACACCAATGGGTTTGGGTTTGTATCCTCCTTACACGCGAAGCAAGATTTCAAACTTAATCATTTAATAATCTTTTAAGTGGGTTCTCGTATATATACATATCTCGTATGTTTGACTCAGATACTTTAGTGTCCAACATATAAGCAAGATAAGCATCATACCCTTTTTTGACATATTTCTGTGCTGACATGGCTAATATCACATTAGACAACCCGTCCACGTTATCATATTCAATACAGAGCATTTCACCATTCTGACGTTTCAACACAATATGCTTTTGTTTACAATTTACCACGGCATCATGTTGAGTTAACCAGTCCATACCAAGAATCACATCAAACTCATCAAATGGTAATAACATCAAATTAGCCGAAAAACAGTAACCCTGTACCATTAACAGATAATTTTTACAAATTTTATCCACTATTACATACTGGCCTAGGGGGTTTGATACTTTAACCATGAATTCAGTAGACTCGACAAGTAAGTTTTTATTAGACACTAAATTCGTGTAGATGTATGAATGGGTAGAACCAGGATCAATTAAAGCAATTTATATCAGTATCAAGAAGAGAAAAAGTACCAGTAATAACGTCGGGTGCAAAGGCATCCTCACGTGCACGAATAGTATATGTCTGGCTGGTGCTCGTGCTTCAGATTTCACGATTGAATCTTTTGTTGTACCCCGACTACCAATCATATTTTTAGAATTACGAGGTGGTCTACCTCTCGGGGCGGGGTTACTCAGCCTTGAAGCCTGTACGGTATCTTTCTCAGGCTTTTCCAGACAATCTCAGAGATAGTAGTCAAAGGAACCACATCTAAAACATGCTCCGCTTCTCATGTGGCACTCACCAAAATGCAGTTTATTACAATGTTTGCATCTGGGTTTAAGATTTCCAGCATTGCCTGTACTTACTACAGATGTAGCCTGAGATATCAGATTAGAGCGTTGAATATTTTTGTCTCTCCAAGAATACCCCGTAGAGGTAGTAAAACAGTCATGATATTTCTTCGATTTCTTTGAATCCAACTGTTGTGACTTTCCCATAAATCTTTTACTTGAAGTTCTCGCTTCCATCTCAGCCTGTCTATTTTATTTACTCAATTCTTCAGGTTTATGAGTTCGTCCGACCAATACCACAAATTATTTTAATTCTAGAATCCCAATTAACAATTTGATATCTTCATTTAAACCCTTTTCAAATCGTTTACACATGGCGATTTCAGTCGAGATACACTCTCTTGCATATTTGCTCAGTCGGACAAATTCCTGTTCATACTCAGATACTGTCATATGCCCCTGTTTAAGCTCTAAAAATTCCTTCCATGTCTAATCAAGGAATCTCTAATTGATATACTTCTTTTTGAATTCAGTTTGGAAAAATTCTCATTTGACCCTTTCTTTCGGTACAATAGAAATCAGCGTGTTCCACCATTGGTAAGCCGAATCTTTTAGCAAAGACACAACAAATTTCAGACATTAGGCCGGTGTGCAAGATAATTTATCCAAAGCCCTGCTAGTGTTTTCTAGCCAGAATTTAGCCCTCTCAAGATCATCTTCAGTGGTAGCTCTGAATTCTTCTGCCCCATATTTACAGATTTTATCAACAGATGGCTTACCGATTCTAACAAGTTCTATAACTTGAGGCATTTTAGGAATCGATTGAGCAACAGGAGGGGGTGGAGGTTATTGTACAGCTGAATTTGTTCTTACAAATTCTGTAAACCATTTGTTCATCATTTGGAAAAAGGCTTCTTTAGCCTCTCCTCCTGGGCCCTCAAATACGAGCCTTCTACTACTTGAAGCTACTTTTTAAACTGAAGTTTGAGCATTGCTCTTAACTTCTTCGAATTCAGCTCGGTTGTATGACATTACACTACACCAAAATAGGCTTTTAGCGGCATCTTTTATGGCGTTTGGACGACAAACGCCGCTAATAATCGCGCATTAGCGGCGCAAAAAATAAAACGCTGCTAAATATCAGGCATTAGCGGTGCTTCTTGCAAAACACAGTAAAAGAACATCATTAGCGGCGTTTACCATCACGCGCCACAAAATCTGAAGACTAAAACGCATCGTTTTGGTCTTGATGTATACTAGAATTAGTGGCGTTTATGATAAAACACTGCTAAAGGAAGTATTAGCGGCGCATTGTCGCAAGCGTTGCAAAAATCTTAACGAAAACGCATCGTTTTGTCTCGCTGTATATTAGCATTAGTGGCGTTTACGAAAACCCGCCGCTAAAGCAAGTATTAGCGGCACTTACTAGAAGCGACGCAATATATGTTAACCAAAACGCAGAGTTTGGTCTAGAGGTATATTAGAATTTGTGGCGCTTATGGCAAAACACCGCAAAATATCCTAACCAAAGCGCATCGTTTTGGTCTCGGTGTATGTTACAGTTAGTGGTGTTTAAGGGAAAACACCGCTAAAGCATAATATTAGCTGCGTTTTGTGAGAAGCGCCGCAAAATATCTTAACCACAACGCAGAGTTTGGTCTTGAGGTATACTAGAATTAGTGGCGCAAAGGGAACACGCCGCTAAGGCATACTATTAGCGGCGCGTTCGGAGAAGCGCCGCAAAATTTCGTAACCAAAACGCAACGTTTTTGTCTTGATGTATACAGTTATTAGTGGCGCATACTGAAAAGCGCCGCTAAACCATAGTATTACTGGCGTGTTGCAAAAGGCGCCGCAAAATATGCTCACCAAAACGCAGAGTTTTGTCTTGAGGTATATTAGAATTAGTGGCGCTTATTTGAGAACGCCGCTAAAGCATACTATTAGCGGCGCATTTTGAGAAGAGCCATAAAATATATTAACCAAAACGCAACGTTTAAGTCTTGATGTATACTGGAATTAGTGGCGTCCACGAGAAATCGCCGCTAAAGCATAGTATTAGCGGCGCTTTTTGAGAAGCGCCGGGAAATATCTTAACCAAAACGTAGAGTTTTGGTCTTAACCATGCATTATATAATGTAGATTAACTAGTGTTTTCTAATTTATATATTAATTAATTTCTTATATAATTGTAAAAGAGATAATATTAATTTGGATCTTTAAAATTGTGTGAAGATTTGGTTCTTCAAAATCGATATAAGCTATATCGAAAAAGATATACCCATCTTATCCCATCTCGGTTCAGTATATAATATATATATGATTATTAATTTAAGATTTTAGCTAGGTCATATTTAGGGTCGGGTTACTATTTTAAGGTTATTGTAATTGATCAGGAGTACTGTATATATATGATGTAAGAGCTGATCAGATTTAATGTTTAGAGGTCAGGAGCTGGGTTAGACGTTATGGGTTAGGAGTTAGGGATTTATGGTTTAGCCAGGGATTTAGGCGGGTCGGGTTAGGGTATTAGGTTTAGATCTTACATATGTAAATGGAATAACAAAGCTTGGTGGACACTTGTATGAATTTAGGGTTAGGGTTATAGGGTTAGGGGTTAGAAGTTAACAGTTAGGGACTTAGGGTTTAGATCTTATTTAGTCTTTTTAATTTATATTTTAAATATGTTCTTATATTTTTGAACATAAATAAAAATTATTAACCAACCAAATCTGAAATAATTAATAAAACACCACATTAAAGCACGATAAAACAATAATTCTTAAAGAAATAGAAAAAAAATCAATAAATAGAATAAAAAGCAGATTAATTAATTGTATTTAAACTTACATATGTTAATGGAATAGCAATGCTTGGTGGACACTTGTATGGATTTAGGGTTTGGGATTTAATGTTTAGGGATTTTGGGGTCAGATTAGGGTTTTGGGTTTAGAGTAATTAGTTTTTTAAATATATATTTTAAAAATTTAATCTAAACCAATTGATGTATTTAATTAATATTAGTTTAAATAGAATTAATAAATAAGTTAAAAAAGCATTGATATATATATGGATGGATATATATAGGTATAATTAATTATTTTGGATATATATATAGGACCAAATTATAAGAAATGAAATAAAAATACAAAAAAAGACAAGAAAACCTAAACTTTATAATTTTATATAATTCTTATAAATATTACTTAAAAATTTTAGAATTAATTATTTAAAACGTTACCGTTTGGTTTAAGTAAAATAATTATTTTGTGGCCTTTTTTTTAAAAACGCCAGAACTCTGCATTAATGCTTAATAAAACGGCGCAGTTTTCGATTACAACTTTAACAATTAGCGGCGTTTTTACTAAAAACGCAGCTAATGCTTAAGCAATAGCGGCGTTTGTACAAGAAACGCCACAAAAGTCACTTAAAATTTTTGCTAAACGACGCGGTTTCTGTCCACGATTTTTAAGTTAGCATTTTCTCTATATTAACTAAAAGGCGCCGTTTATGTTAATTTTTCGTGGCGTTTGTTTATGAAACGCCGGAAAAGTGACTTGATATATTGGCTAAACGATGACGTCTAACTTAAGGAAATTAAGTTTTAGTGGCGCTTTAAAGGAAAGCGCCAGAAATGTGCATTAAATCTGAGCAAAACGGCGTCGTTTCGGATTAGAACCTTCATTCTTTGTGGCGCTTGTCAAGAAACGCCGCAAATACACAAGCTATAGCGGCATTTTTTCAATAAACGCCGTTAAAGTGTCTTAAAATTTTTGCTAAACGGCGTCGTCTCTGTACACGCTTTTATACTTAGCATTTTCTCTATATTAATTCAACGGCGCCATTTCTGTTAATTTTTTGTGGCGTTTTTACACCAACGCCGCAAAACTGACATAAAATTGCCTACACGGCTTCATTTAGATTAAGCAAATTAATTATTACTGGCGTTTATTCAGAAATATGCATTACATCTTAATAAAACGGCGTTGTTTCTGTTTTAACTTTAAATTTTAGTGGCGTTTTTGCAAAAAACGCCGCAAATGTTTCTTAAACTTTCGGCAAAACGACGTCGTTTCTGTACTGTGTTTTAACTTATATTTTTTTCTATGGCAGAAAGACAATACAGAAACAAAATAGAGGAGAAAACGAAAGGGGTTTAAACGATAGAGAAAAAACGAAGGAAAAAAGGGAGAGGAGAACTCAGAAATCTTCAGAAACGAAGCATAACGTACGAGTCAATCTTCAGAGGATACTATCAAAGCTGCAGAATTTGTGGTTAAAAGGTAAGCTTTTTTTTGTTGTGGAAATAGTGTATCTTGATTTAGGGTTTAGGTTCAGTGTAATTTGGGAATTGGGGTTTAGGGTCCTAGTTCAATCACGAAGCTTGTACCAATTTGGTTGGGAATTTGGGGAATTTGGGAATTTTTGCGTGTCTAGGGTTTGGGAAGAAGTTCCGATCTTATGTGTTTGTTTTCTAATTTGTTCTTCTAATTTTTGAAGGGCCCCCAAAAATATTTATACTGTTCTTATGTTCATGTTTTGTTCCCCAGGAGTAACACTGCATTTGCCCAACTGTTAAAGAAAGGAGAACTGAAAATTGTGGATTAACCATTTGTTACTGCTCGTATTTAGGTAAGTTTGTTGATTTGGTCCTTTATCAACATCTGAATGGCTTGGAATTTTTGGTGCATTTCTTACTGCTCGTATTTATAGTACTACTTTTAATTCATTATTTTGGAATTTTTGGTGCATTTCTTACTTTTCGTATTTAAGTAAGTTTGCTGATTTGTTGAAATATGTTTACAATATTTTTCATTGTTTGAAAATTAGAAGCATTTTAGTAAAGAAAAACTATAATTAGAAATGTATATTCAATATTTGATGTGAAATTGTATTTTTAGAACTAAATCCAAAATTATTTACTGTTAAAAGTACTCATATTTGAAAATAATTGTATTCAAATATATTATATGTCTTTGGTGCTAGACGTAAAAAAAATAATTGGTCTAATTTACAAAATCCATTTGGTGCTTATAAAATTTAGACTATTAAGCCTTCACCTTTAAATGGGATTTTTAAAAAGTAAAATAATATATATATATATATATATATTTGTTTAATAAATTATTTTTGTTGTGTAGGTGTAATTCCACAATAAATTGGTAATCTACCACGGTTGAAATATCTTTATTTATCTTATAATTCTCTAACAAGTATTATATTACATTTCTTCTCTATATATGCTCAGTTTCATGATTGTTATTTTTTACTTTTATTCTCTTCCTTAAATTAAATTTATGTTCAATTTATACAAATACATTAAATATTTTATACTCCTGCAAATTTGCTTTTGAATCATGTTATTGCATAATTTCCTTTTCGATGAGATCATTCATTGGAATTTTCAATTTTTTTATTGCACAGAAAGTTTCCTATTTATTTCCTCTTCACAATCACAGAGGAGAAATGGTTTCATGTTGAGTTTTGTGAATAAAGTTTTTGTTACCAAAAGTTGTAAAATTTGGTAAAATTATTTATGTTTTTAAATCAAATCAGCCCATGCCCTGAGCTCACAACTGACGTATTTAAGAGGAAAATGATTTCTATTTAAATTTTTTCTTTTGGTCCAAAATGTTTAGATTTGGGTTTTCATCCTTTTGAATACTTAGAAGTACTCAAATTTGAAAATAATTGTATCTAAATATATTATATGTCTTTGGTGCTAGACGTAAAAAATTAATTGGTCTAAATTAATTGTATCCAAATATATATTATGTCTTTGGTCCAAAATGTTATTGCATAATTTTTGTTTTCGCTAAGGAGCTTTGCTTTCACAATGCCGACAGAGTAAAAGTGCCCTAGGAAAAGGTACAGCGTGTTAGATTTTTTTGTAAAGTATAAAAATAGTGACTAATCTATTTGTTCTATTTTAATCATTCAACTATTAATTCTTTTATTTAATCACTAAACTTTTTGAAATTAAATATTTTAGCACGAAATGTGATTAATTGTTGTTAAATGAGAGATGAAAAGCTGACACGAGACTTTTTTATTGATCTAATAATAAATTTAGCCCTCCAATTTACATATTCTATTATTTCATCCTAAATATAAAAAATTTAACAAATTTAGGTCAATGGTAACAACAATCTCGTACATATCTCTAATCTCTAACAATGATAACAAATTTAACCCTCTTAAATTTCTACAAAATTATAACAACAATCTCTTACATGAAAAATTTTAAGGCATGCTTCAATTCTAACAGCATAGAGTAAGACCTGCAGAACTTTTAATATTTCAATATATGAAAATTCAATCTCGATTAAAAGGTACATATCTCTAATCTAATATTATTGTATTCAAAATTTCGCATGTTTTCGTATATTTTGAATGATAAATCAAGTTTGAATGATTTTTGTTTAATATTCTGATATAATTAACCAAAGATGTTCCTAACATAGTTATATGGTAGGAATTATATAATTTATTTACCTTAAATTTTATTAATTTTTTAAAATTAATATCCACATTTTAGATTGTAGATAAGATGCATTGATAGTAATAAAGATAATATGGGAAAAATAATAATGATTGATAAGATAATAAAAACACATATATATAGTTTATATGTAATTAAAAATGTCACATTACAGTATGTGATTACTAAAATAGCCAACAATTTTTTTAAACCCTGTTATAACATTTAGACTAAAAATCATAATTGAATAATAGTTTAGGTATCACAAATTAAATAACTTACATTAATTACATAACTTACAAAAATTAAATAACTTACATAACTTACATAAATTAAATAACTTACATAACTTACATAAGTAACATAAATTAACTTACATAACTTACATAACTTACAAAAATTAAATAGCTTACATAACTTACATAAATTAAATAACTGGCATAACTTACATTATACATAACGTTCTTAACTTACATTATACACAACTCACATAATGATGTAGTACACAACTTACATAATACATATTCTATTATAGCTTACATTACTTACAGTACTTACATAATACATAATACATAACTTACATAACTTACATAATACATAAAAATATATCATATCACAAATTTCTGAAATTCATTTATGGTTATAACTGGCGTTTTAACTTACCCGTGCAAATTATTGTCAACGTCAGACTTCAAGAATTAAGAAATGGACCGGTCTTGGATGAATTTGTCAAGGGTTAGCAACGGTTATCGAAATGGAGTACAGTATTTTCTAAATTTTGCATTTCAATATGCAAGCCAAGAGAACATGATTCTTTGCCTGTGTAAGAAGTGTGTCAACATAAACTGGCATTATCGTGAGGTTGTATACGAGCATCTAATTGTTGATGGGTTTGTTCGGGATTATAAACAATGGTTATTTCATGGAGAATGCCCGCCTAGTACTTCCTCTTCAACGATGGATGTATCTTACTCTGGTACTGCTTACCATCAGTTTGATAGAGGGGATGACATGGAAGGTATGTTGCGGGGTGCATTTAATATGCACAATCATGGTGTCCAGTCGTTCCCAGCGGACTTTGTGGCTTCTGATGATTGTAATATTGGGAGAAATGCTTTTACCGAACCGGGAAGTAGTGTACCTCATGAAGAGCCGAATGAAGAAGCGGTGAAGTTCTACGCGCTACTTAATGACATGAACGAAGAACTGTATGAGGGATTCAAAAATGTCTTTCTGTGTTCGTCTTTTTCAATTAAAATGTTTGGGAGGGTGGACCGGAAACTCTTTGACAATGCTGTTAGAGTTTTTGAGAGAAATGTTTCTGTTTGCAAAAATCCCTCAGTCATGGAAAGATATGAAGAAAATGATAAAAGATTTAGGCCTTGGGTACAACAAAATCCATAGTTGCCCAAATGACTGCATGTTGTATTAGGGCGATCGGAGAAATCAACAGTGCTGTCATGTATGCAGCCACTCCCGTTGGATAAGTAAAAACGCAAAAGGTGGGAACGACGATGAAAATGATGCACAGTCAAGAAAGAAGCTAGTTAAGATTTTACGGTATTTTCTGTTGATACCGAGGCTTCAAAGGCTTTTCATGTCATCGAAGACAGCGGAGTCTATGACGTGGCACCATGATGGACGAACCGATGATGGATTATTAAGGCATCCGGCAGATTCTTTAGCTTGGAAATCATTTGACAATAAATTTTCAAGCTTTGCAAGCGATCCTAGGAGTGTGAGGCTTGGGCTAGCATCTGATGGATTTAATCCTTTCAAGATCATGAGTACTGCGTACAGTACTTGGCCAGTAGTGCTTGTTCCTTACAATTTGTCTCCGTGGATTTTCATGAAGCAATCTTCCCTTATATTATCTATGATTATCCCTGGGCAGAAAGAGCCCGGGAATGATATCGACATTTATTTACAGCCACTTATTGAAGAGTTAAAACAATTATGGGCTGGTGTCGAGACATATGATGCGCTGAGAAAGGAGAACTTTAATTTACGTGCAGCTTTGATGTGGACCATTAATGACTTTCCCGCTTATGTCAATCTATCCGGTTGGAGTACCAAGGGTCGTTATGCGTGTCCTTGTTGTGCTGCACAAACATGTTCGCACTGGTTGTATAATGGGAAGAAGTTCTCTTACATGAGGCATCGTCGGTGGTTACCAGAAAATCATAGATTAAGATTTCAGAGTTCTGTATTTGACGGCACTGAAGAGTTCAGAGAAGCTCCTTCGCAGACCAGTGGCTCTGAAATCTTGTTCATGTTGGAATATATGAATTTCATTTATGGAAAGATGAACCAACTGCCAAACACGCAAAGAAACAGAAGATCAAATGATGAAGCTGATGATGACTCTGACGAAGAGGACGATCCTAATGAGGCGGACTTGTAGAAAAAAAGAATTATTTTTTTTTCAGTTGCCTTATTGGGAGCATCACCTTTTACGACACAATCTTGATGTTATGCACATTGAGAAAAATGTCTGCGAGAACATTGTGGCTACAATTTTGAATGTCGACGGAAAATCAAAAGACAATCTTCAGAGTCGACTTGATTTAGTCCAAATGGGAATTCGGCCTGATCTTCATCCCAATCCACTTCCGAATGGGAAATATCAGTTTCCGCCTTCTATTTCCTCAATGTCCAAGATGGAGAAAGAACTATTTTGCGTGGTGTTGAAGGATATAAAGTTTCCAGATGCGTATGCATCAAATATATCTCGATGTGTTAGTGTTAAAGATCGAAGATTATATTCGCTAAAATCACATGACTATCACATCTTGATGCAAGATTTACTGCCAGTTGCTCTACGATGTTGTATGTCGAAGAAGGTGACATCTTGTATAATTGAACTATCCAATATAATGAAAGCCATTTGTGGCAAAGTTTTGGATGTTCAAGAACTTCAGAAGGTACGGGATCGAGCCGTTTTGACTATATGCAACATGGAGAAAATCTTCCCACCTTCCCTCTTCTCCATTATGGTTCACTTGATAATCCATCTCACGCATGAAGCAATTCTTGGCGGACCCGTTTTCTATCGATGGATGTATCCCATAGAAATGTGTTAATTGAAATTTTTAAAATTTTCCTTCATTCACTTCTATGGCTTTAGTAATACACTTTTGATAATGTTATATATCGTGTTTAGGTTCCTATCCAAATTAAAGTCTTACTGCCGCAACAAGCGATATCCAGAAGGATCGATTGCTGAAGGCTACTTGGCAGATGAATGTATGACCCTCTGCTCAAGATATTTGGAAGATGTCGAAACAAGGTTGAACAGACCAAATAGGAACGCTGGACTCACGGACCATAACTTCGCCGATACTTATTTGTTCCAAAGTTTTGGAGAACCAATCGGTAAAGTTGAAATTGCAGAATTAGATCATTTATCGTGGGTACAAGCACATCGATATGTTCTGTTTCACCACGAATCAATGAAACCTTTACGGAAGTAAGTTCTACAAATTTGATAAATATCAATCTCGATTAAAAATTGTTTATCTTCTAACAAAGTGAATTTTTTTTAACATAGTGAGTACAAACAAATATTGAGATCTCGTTCGTGCTCCCGAAGAACACAACATCGAGACATCAATAAGTTGTTTACAGAATCTTTTTATGAATGGTTAAGCCAAACGGTATGCAGTTGGAGCTTCCGCTTACAAATAATAATGTTTTCTCATAACATTTTTAATTACTCAGTTTACTTTCCATTCAATAGGTTTGGAGTGGGAAGAACGTAAACGACGAAGCTAAATGGCTCTCCCAAGGTCCAAATCGAGTGGTTAAAAGATATAGTGCGTTCCTCATCAACGGATTCAGATTTCATACAAAATATCGCGAGAGGTTGAGGAGAACGCAAAATTGTGGAATAGTTGTTAATTCTGCAATTACAAGTTATGCTAGTGCTAGGGACAATAATCCTGTCGAGGGAAACGTGGAATATTTCAGAAATCTTACTGACATAATTGAGTTGGATTACTACGGCAAAAGGAAAGTTGTCTTATTTCGAGGTGACTGGGCCGATGTTAATACTGCTCGTGGAATTAAGCAAGATCAATTTGGTTTTACAATGGTAAACTTTGACCAATTGATTCACACAAGACAACAACTGATAGATGAGCCGTATGTATTCTCATCTCAAGTCAAACAAGTTTTTTACTCAAAAGATCCAACTGATGAGGGTTGGTATGTTGTACTCCGTAACATCCCTAGAGACTTGTTTGACATGGGCAGTGGAAGTAGAGATAACATCGACGACAGATCAGAAACTTTGCCCTTTCCAGAACAAAACTTAAACGATAATATCCCTAGTACTAGTGCACAATTTCAATGGGTTCGTCAGGATACGGATGAAGATATTTACGAATAATGATGTAGTAAGATTTTACACTTGTTTAATTATATGTAATATCATAATTTAAATCTTGGTCTTATTATATATTTCAACTATTTTATATGTGCTGTTATTGTTGTAATTAGTTATTAAGTTTTCAAATATTTTATGTGTATTGCAAATAAAATGCCTAGAAGAAAAATTCTAAGGGGTAGCATTGTTCAAAATGATCCAAACTCGATAGAAACAAATAGTACTGGACAACAGACAGCAATTGGATCTTTGAATGTTCCAATTACACTTGAGGATCCTACAGAAGTTCAAAGTAAGTTTACATTTAATTTACATGCGTGTTGACTTATAATTGATTTATTTCTCAAAGTGTCTTATATTATAATATACCATTTGTAGCTGAAAATGGTGGGACGCGCAGAGGTCGAGGACGTACTCTACTTAGAGAGTTGTACGAGTTAGATCCACTCGAGCGTGTCAAAGTTGGATGAAACAGTTTTTGTTAGCCTGTTGGATCAGAAGCTCGACTTCTAGCAGGATACATGGGCATTTTAGCACGAAATGCGAATATGTTGCCTATCAACTACGAGTCATGGCATCAAATGCCCGATAGCAACAAAAACCAAGCCCTCGATAATATTAAGGTAACAAAATGTTAATGTTATCTGTAATGCTTGGGAAATAGTTTCATTTATATTTACTTTATTGATTTGTGTTTTCTGTAGGCGAGGTTTGCTTTAGAGGTCTCGGATGCTTATGTAAAGAAGGCATTGGGAAAAAGATGGAGAGACAATAAAAGTACTTTAAAGAAAATTTATTATAAGACAAAAACAACCCTCGATGAGAAATTGCAAAATGTCCCGCCGGTATGTTGAGGTACCAATGGGAAGATGCAGTTAAATTTTGGCATTCGAAGAAAGGCGAGGTATGACGTACTTCCAAACAATTGTAATTATTTTGGTTTATAGTATTTACTATTTACGTACTAAAAATTTCATAACGTAGGATCGTGAACAAGTTGGAAAAAGCAGCAGGCAGAAACAAAAATTCACTCACACAACCGGGTCGAGAAGTTTTGCATGTGTAGCTGAGGCGGAAGTATTTTTAATTTTTTAATATTTTCAAATATGTATAACATTCCATTAAATAATATTTTTACTACTATATTGTAGGAACTGTCGTCCGGTCAAAAAGTTAGACGCCTTCAACTTTTTGAAATTACACATAGGAAGAAAGATGGATCTCCCATGACTCCTGAAGTTGGTGAAATAATGGTACGTTTACTTAATACGATTTGACTTGTTTTAGTTATTTATAGTGTTTATTTTCTAATGGTTTAATTCATTGCTTATAATGCGACTATTGTTATGTTGCATATTTTTTTAATATATATTGTGTTCCTAACTATGTGATTTATTTATTAGGAAAAACTAAAGGATAAAAAGGCCGAGTACGAAGCGATTGCTTCTAGTGATAGTTCTGTTCATCTTGAAGACATTGATAACCGGATTATTACTGAAGTTTTGGGTCCTGAAAGGTATGGTCGGGTTCCATTCCAATGATCTTTTGTTAGCCCAACCCAATATTTTGGATCCAGCTCGCAGCAATACATGGCTTCGGCGAGTCAGGCTCAAGCTGAAGTTCAGAGGTTAAAAGACCAGATGACTCAGAGACAAGCGACCACAGCTGAGGTTCAAAGGAAATATGAAGAACTCCAGCTACAACTTAAAGCAGAGGCTGCAGCGAGAGAAGCAGAGGTTCAAAAGAAATATGAAGAACTCCAGCTACGACTTAAAGCTGATGCGGCATCGAGAGAAGCAGAGCAGAGCAGAAAGTACGACGAATTCCAGCAGCAGCTTCAGAGTATGATGAAGATGTTTCAGTCGCAACTTCCGCTGTCATAGTGTATTGCATAAATATTTTTATCATTTTCACTTTTAACATTTTTGCAAAAATAATATGAATTCACTTTTATTTATTGATATTAATATTATTTTATTTGTTTAATTTGAAATATTATATAAATTTATTACTTTTGGCTGGTTTATATGTAGTACCTTTTGATTTGTTGCTACAGGAGGGCTGAAAAAATGAAAAATTTAATATAAAAAACCAAAAAATAGTGGCGTTTTTGTACAAAAGCGCCGCTAAAGAACATGTTCTTTAGCGATGTTTATAAAAAAACGCCGCTGAAGAACATGATTTTTAGTGGCGTTTTTTATACAAAGCGCCGTTAAAAAACATGTTCTTTAGCGGCACTTAATAAAAAACGCCACTAAAGATCATGTTCTTCAGCGGCGCTTAATAAAAAATGCCACTAAATATCATGTTCTTCAGCAGCGCTTATAAAAAAACGTCACTAAAGAACATGGTTTTGCCGCTAAAGAACGTTTTTATTTGTAAATGCTGCAAACGTTTGCGACGATTTCGTTAGCGGCCTTTTTTGCGGCGCTTGTGGAAGGGCCGCAAATACCTTTTGTGGCGTTAAAAAGCGCCGCTAAAGGCCTAAAAAAGCGTCGTTAAAGACCTATTTTGATATAGTGTTACTATATGAAAAACATGTTTAAAATGGTCAGGAGATATCATACTATCACAGATTATATAATGGCATGTATAGCTAAACTCGTACTTGCTACGTTTGTCCGAGAATAGGTTAAACCGTAGCTGTGATACCAATAAATTTAACACCCTAACTCATATCCGTCGCCGAAACAAGGTTACGAAGCATTACTGAAATTTACAGATCAAATATAGATATTTCATATCATTTAACATTCATATCAGAAGTCGGTCATATTCAATCATATTGCCCCTTATATGATCTCTCGAGGCCCAAAATATGCATTAGAAATAAGTCAAGACTACTTCGGGTACTCAGAAAATTTTTCGTGAAATTTCAAAATTTTTTCTAAGTGTAGGAGACACACGCCCGTGTGGCCAGACTATGTGGATCACACGGTCAAGAGACACGCACGTGTCTCAAGCCGTGTGGGCATTCAAAGTAGGGCACACAGCCGTGTCCAAGCTTGTATCCGTGCTCATGTAACTCACTGAGTTGGATCACACGGCCAAGCCCCACGCCTATGTGCTAGACCAAGTGAGCATACTGACTTGCATTAATTAGGTACAGGGGTCACACGGCCAAGTCACACTCCTGTGAGCTAGGCCGTGTGGATAATTTTGAGCATTTTGTTTCTTAATTTTTAAGATGCAG